>NC_048232.1:978037-1024893 GCF_002007445.2 Ailuropoda melanoleuca | reverse complement strand
GTCACAGACGGACGCTTCTGTCTCCGCGGGGACCAGGACAGCCTCCGCCAAGGTGACTGTTCAACATTGTCAGTGCAACAGAAGCTCTTCTTCATGGAAGTACTGACTTGGAAACTGGTCAGAGTTTGGCACAAATCCACTGTGCCCTGCACTGGCTGATAATTTTTGCTTTGTTTCTCTGCTTTTAATCCCTTTTGCAATCAAAGCAAATGAGTACAGGCAGGAGACTTCAGGAAAGAAAAACAGCGAAGATACAGGCCGGGGTCGGTGGAGCACCTTTACAAACTGCTAACTGAATCAGGGAAAGGCTCTGATGGACCCGCGCCTGGGAGCAGTGGTAGGGCCAGTGCTGGGAGGACGCCGCTCTCCTGAGAGTGTGGCCAGCAGAAGATGCAGGGAGAACCACGCCACTGTGAGTGCACTGTTACATCGCTGCACACCCCACCTCGAGCCCCTTGCTCACCAGGGTGCAGGGTTAGCCCCGGAGGAAGGCTGCTGTGGGCTGGGTGTGCAATTATGCCGCCATGCTGGCATTGGGGCCGCCAGGGAGGGACACAGCCGGATGGCTAGGAGCCAGGGAACCAAGAACCAGAGGGATCCCAAGAGGAAAACAGTGCTTTGAATCCAGAATCTGGGCCCCTGCAGAGGTTGCTTGTGATGGCAACGTGCACATGAGCTGGGACGGAGTGGGCACTGGGAGGAGTGAGCTGGTGGCACCACAGCCCCAGCTGCTTTGAAGGACCAGAGAACCGCCCAGCGCTCCCTTTTTAGAGCCTGGGCCAACTTGCTGATGGAGAAGACAGGAAGGTGGCTCTGTCTTCCTCCGGCCAGAGGTCCCTGCCTCTCTGTCCACCGGGGCCGGGGTCTCAGGGAGCCATCCTAGAGGCTGGGACTGCAGCTGGCTCTCCTGGAAAGAGCCGTGGTCCTGGGAGGCCGTCCTAAGTGGAAAATCCACACGAGCTAAAACTCCACACCATTCTAGACAACACCTCAGACCGCTAGTTCGGCCTGATTTTCTTGTTTCGGTATTTTCCCTATAGAGCAGTTTGGGAGGAAGGTGAATAAAGTGAACATTTTATTTAACGTGAATCTGAAGAATGGAAACTGGAAATGGGGAAAGAGTGATAAAAAAATGAAGTCTACCTGCAGTGCAGTTATCTGGAGCAGAAGCAGCAAGCCAGCGACAGCCCACGACCACCCGCTCTCGGGTGAACGAGCGAAAGTGCACAGGCCACGCCTGGGAGGCGGGTTCGACCACACCCTCAGCCGCTGGCTGCCTGTCACCTGTGTGAACGGCCCTTCTGTTTTCAGAAGATGCCTGTGGGGTTTGGAAACCATGGTCCTCCTCAGGCTTCCTCGTGTGGGCTGGCTTCCACATGTGTGTCTCATTTAAAACAGATGCCAGCACTGGGTGTTAGACGCAAACAATGAATGAATCATGGANGTGGGCTGGCTTCCACATGTGTGTCTCATTTAAAACAGATGCCAGCACTGGGTGTTAGACGCAAACAATGAATGAATCATGGAACGCTACACCGAAAACTAAGGATGTCCTATATGGTGACCAGCATAACATAATAAAAAATTATTATAAAAAAATAAAATAATAAATAAATAAAACAGATGCTGTGTTTCAGGACACGAGGAGGGACACCTTCACTTTGCAGCAACGTTAAACGCCGAGACGAGGCCAGCGCCAGCCCCAGGTCTGGAGCAGGCTGGAAGGGAGCCTGGGAGCAGACTCCAGCGTCCCTGGCCTTGTGAATAAGGCCCCCCTTTTACAGTCCCACCAGTTGCCTTGAGAGATTTCATGACGCAGTCCCCAACTTCTCCTGGCATTTGAAATGGGAATGAAACACAATGAAATCAATACGGTAGAATAGTACGGACTATAGTACGGAACCCGAAAAACAGAATGGGAGTGAGAGCTCATTGTGACTGCTCACCGCACCCCGCGATAGGGGTGAGGAGGCAAGGAGAGGGACGGGGAGGCGGGAGGGGCGGACGGCACACAGGCACACAGGCTCCATGACATCACCTACACCGACCAGTTCGAAGAAACCAGACGGACCACCTGCTTCAACACCTGGGAAGTCCAGCCGGCCCCTAGCTCGTGGGTCGTGGGAGCCCAAATCGAGCTGTTCTTTCACCGTGGTTGACGCGGCTGTGCAATGTGATGTGCAGAGAAGTACACACCCTCACACCCCGTGCAAGGTGCTTGCACGCACGCGCTATATGGACCCGCTTCCTCTCTCTCTCCCGGTAACTGACCGACTTTGTGGTTATGTACAAAGTTCACCAACAAATCTGCGTTCATGCTGAAATCGCCCACTCCACGACCTCCTGCCTGCTGGTGTCTGATGTCCTGAGTGGATCCCCACCGCCAAGCCGCGTGCTGTTTCCACTGCGGGAGACGGGAGCAGGCGGAGGCTGAGCAGCCACCACAAAGGCCACGGCCACTGAGAACGGCAGAGGAAGAGCGGAGGTAATGAGCTGAACCACCCCGAGAGTCATTCTTCCTCGCACTAAGGACGGTAATAAACTTCACCTGACACGGGTAACCCTCGGCGGGCTGAGAAGGTGTAATTTTTTACAGAGAACTTCCGTGGTCTTCGGCGGGTGAGGAGGGTACAGGAAATGTCTTTTCCATGAGGAACACCTCGTAACTCACAAGGAGTTGACCCTAAATGGAGTNTCACAAGGAGTGCAAAGGTCATTCTTAGTTTATAACAAGAAGGAATTTCCAAGGAGCTTTCAAACCCTTCATTTCCCTTCGTCAGCCATGCAGGACTCGTACATCATCATCTAGAATTATCTGCCTCTCTACAGCAGGGTAGTCATTTAATAAATATCGAGGGGCTCCCACAATGTATTCAGGTGTGAGAGAATCTGAAAAACGTCCTTCGGATGCCTAGAGCATTAGTTAGGCATCAAGTGTTTAAGACACTGATGAACTGAGGGTAAACATGATGAAATTCACTAGGAAAGTCACAGTGAGTGTGAGAGGCAGCCACAAGAATCACGCAATTTGAGATGACTGCGTGAACGGAGGAGCGACCGCATCCCCCGTGGCTGTGTCCGGTACTGCGAAGTAACGCTGCAAATGCTTTACAGAGTCCCACTGTTGGACAGTCTCCTGCTCCGAGTCCCGCGGTAAGGGAAAAAATAATTTCGAAATGAATTGGTGCTGAATTTACATGCATTCCACAAATCTGATTGTTTGCATACTGGAGTTTCTTAAAATGGGGGACATGTTTAGAAATCACTAGACTTTACAACCAAATTACTTTTGAATAAGAGTTAATTATGTTTACATTTGTCAGGAAGATATATGGAAACATGCTATGAATGGTCATATTAGCCACAACAGCCAAGTGTGAAGACCCATTTAGTACTATTCAGATCCAAATTCAGTGTTAAGGCACTTGGAAGGCAGTTTACTTGTGATGCAAACATATCTCTGACTTGCATGCACTAAATAGAATAAACAAAGCAATGAGCTAGTTGCAAAAACAATGAGATAATCAGGATGTGTGAATTTTGCTTTGATGACTTTTAAAAAAGAAAAAAGTGAAAGAGTATATCCTATTTGGGCAGGGACTTATTTATTCTTATTTAAGACATATCAAAATGTTCCTTAAGGTTTAGAAAAGACATAAATGACAGCCAAAGTTTGTTCATAGCTCAACAAAAGGCTTGTAAACTGTCAGGCCTACTTGCAAAGAGACTGGTTTCCATCTATCCATCTGTCCACCCATCCATCCATTCATCCATCCATTCATCCATCCCTCCATCCATCCTTCCATCCATCCCTCCTTCCATCCATCTATCTATCCACCTATATATCCATCTATCCATCTACCCATCCATCTGTCCAACCATCTATCTGTCCATCCGTCTGTCCATCCATCCATCTTTCAAGTATTTAATGAGCATATGCTAGCCCAGGTGATGTGCCAGGTGCTAGGAATACACAGAGCTGAAAAAGATAAAGAACTCCCTCCTGAGAATTGCTCATAGCTGGTCATTGGGTTCCCCAAATTGTGGTCCAATATTCCTGGCATAACATCTGCCTGGGTGTCACATCTTAAAACGTAGATACTGAGCACTTAGCCTAGACTTGCCAAATCAGAATATCTTGGGCTGCATTTTCAACAAGTACCCCAAATGATTTTTAGTCATGCTAAATTTTCAGAATTGAACTCAGGGAAAGGTCTGAAATGAAAACAAATAATTTCGGTACGCTTTACTGCACTGTTGTAGGGGTGTGTTAAGCGTCTGGTAAAAGCAGAGGAGAGAGGGCTAACTCAGATTCCACAAAATAAAGACTCTGTTAACAAAAGCACATCCTACACATGGAAGCTGCACAGAGAAGTTCCATTCTACATTCTGAAAAAAACCAAATGGTAAAATATGAAGTTAATTTTAATTCTGTATACAATGTGTTTGGCTTTGTGAAACAACGTTCCTTATAAAAGGAAAGCTGCAGAATCACAGAAAATAATCCACCTTGGAATGTTAAAGGCTCATCTACTAAGGCTGTAAATCTCAATTGAAGACTATTGAAGCAGCTGGACAGACAGGTGTGAGTTACGACGACAAACGTACAGACGCCTCCATGATGGACGTGTGCGTGCGTACCCGGTACAAGCAGATACTCTCACTCTTCTGAAGCGTATTTCTCTTTCAGAAGCACCAAGCGACTGACCGGCGAGGTTCACATATGACAGCTTCAGACGTTACAGCACCTAACACCAGTCATATTTTCAAATGTATTTGACCCAAAAGATGGGCTGGTCTCGTTCATACGTCATGTCATTCACTAATTAATACGAAACTGATAACTAATCCATGTGTGGGTATCCACTGAACACCTGCCCCGTAGCACACACGGCCTCTTCCTCCAAAATGCGTCCCGCTCCACAGCTGACGCGGGGACGGGGACCAGCCAGCAGGCCTGCCTTGTGTACGGCTCCAGCCTTCCCAGAGCTGACAGGCTGCACAGAAATGCCTTCGTCCTGCTTCATCTGACTGATAAGCGTTTCCACCATGAGCTTCATCTGCACTTGTGGAAACACCACTGGAGCACTCGCTGTCCATCCTCGAGAGACTTTTACTGACCAAGTTAGGAACAGAGGGAGTGGGGGTCACGTCAGGGCTTCAGCCATGACCGTGGCCCTGCGGGCGCGTGTGGGACACAGGCACAGTGTGTCCGGGCGTGAGCTGGCCTGACCTCGCGTCTTCCAGTCTGCAGCAGCAGCCCCACCTGTGCAGAGCAGCGAGCCTGCCTCGTCTTATTCGATGAGGCCTTCTGGTCTCCGGCTGGCGGGCTGCCCCCATCCTTCCCCAGGTGCCACCTGCTGCCCCCACACCAGCCTCCTCCTGCTGCACACATTTCTTTTCCTCGGCACCCTTTCTCTGCTACACACACACACACACACACACACACTACTTACCAGAATTATGTATTAGTGTGATGAGAAAAACTATGCCGGGTGTAAGGATAATTACCTGCTGGCACCCAAAGCACCCTCAGAATGGCTCCGGGCTCAGCAGCACCATGGAGAGGCAGGCTGGCCCTGCGGTCGAGCCTGTGGACTCAGTGCTGACTGCGTGACTTTGGGCACACTGCCTATTCACCATTCGGTAAGACTGGTGAGGATGGGTACCAACCTGCACGGCCATGGTGACGATAAATAAAAGTGCCTTTTTTAGACCTCATCCTTCCCCACAACACAACACTAGCCGCCTGAGTATTGTGTAACATAAAATGATTCCAAAG
Source organism: Ailuropoda melanoleuca (assembly GCF_002007445.2). Lineage (NCBI taxonomy): Eukaryota > Metazoa > Chordata > Mammalia > Carnivora > Ursidae > Ailuropoda > Ailuropoda melanoleuca. The sequence goes on along the minus strand of NC_048232.1, from coordinate 1,019,111 downwards.
TAAGCAATTATGGCACCAAAGTTAATCAAAACCATGGGGAAAGCTAGTAAAAATCAAGTAAACTCAGCTAAGTCCAGGACACTTCTAATGAGGTTGGCAATCGAGTGAGAAACAGATCAAGCACTTTCCTTTAATGAGCTCGGGGACCGTGCAATGCGATGGCCACTTGCAATTGGCGTTGGCACTCGACAGTGCACACGGGGCCTGAGACCCAGAAAACAGGTCAGCCTGCGACAAGGTTCTCCGCACATGCTCCCTTTGCCACCATGTCTGCTGCTCCGTACCTGGCCTTCTTTATTTTTGTTAAGGACAGGGAAGGAGACAAGGAAAAATCTGGATAACCTAAAATCGAGAGGAAGGGAAACAGTAGCTGAGCCCCCCGGTGTAATCAGATAAATTATTTTTACTTATAATTAGTCCATTTAGTCAAATCATTTGAAAGTTTTGAGGTTTTTTCCCTCGAATTGATGTATCTTGTCTGAGTTAATTAACCAGATAGCATCAAAAAACCAAAACTACAAAAACATATAAAAGAAGGGGAGGGAAGTTCCCTCCTTTCTCTCCTCTGCTCTTGGCAGTAAACACCTGTAGGGTCTCGGGGTCCTGAGAATTCTTACGTCAAAATATCAAAAACATGCCATTCTTTGTGGCAATAGTTTTCATTCATCAGCAAAAGGTATCCAACATCTATCAGATGCCCCCCAAACAGCAGCAGAAACCCACTCTGGCCCATGAGCATTTCGAGGCTTTCCTGTTAATGGCTCTGGGATTTCAGCACCTGGCTTCACCCGCCCTGATGTGCAAACATCGGCGGCGGGAGGAACAGGAGGTAGCATTCTGAGGCCAACCCCACCACACCCAAGTGCTGTAGGCTCACCGGTTCAAGAGTGGCTTTTCTGAAAGCCTTCCACGCAACCCAAGTAACAGCCAGCACAACACAGGTATGCGGGACTTCTCAACACACCGAACAGCCTGCTCCATCGCCGCCGATGGACGGGCCCATCACTGATCAGCACAGCGCATTAGTGCGTTAAAGTCTCCAGAGTGCGGCGCGTGTAGATGGCGCATCGGGCAAAAGAAGAAAATCGAGACCTTTCACTACTTTGTATTTTAATCTCATTATTTTTATAACAATTTTATTGGGCTAAATCAGATACCGTAAATCTTTCCTTTCAATGTGTGTGATCCAATGGTTTTTAGTATTTTCACAGAGTTGTGCAACCATTACCACCATCTAATTTTAGAACAGTTTCATCACCCCCAAAAAACCCTATTAGCATTCTCCCCTCCCCCAGTCCGGCAGCCACAGATGTATTTCCGTCTCTAAGGACTGGCTTACTCCGCACATTTCATGCAAATGGAATCAAAGAACTTGCAGCCTTTCGGGTCTGGCCTCTTTCACTTAGCATATTTTATTCAAGGCCCAGCGATGATCTGGAATACACCGGTTGCTCGTTCGCTTTTATCGCCAAATAACATTTGATTTTACGGATGTACCACATTGTCTTTAGACGTTAGTCTGTGGATCCATTCAACATTTGCGTGGTTTCCACCTTGGGGTATTATGAGTAGTGCTGCTATGAACACTGGCACCCACATGTTTGTGTGGACGTGCGTTTTCACCTCTCTTGGGTACACACCTAGCAGGGGAAGTGCTGTTTCTAAACGTACTTAACATCTTCAGAAATTTCCAACCTCTCTTCCCCACTGGCTGCATCCCTCACAGTCCCACCAGAAATGAATGGGGGCTCCAGCTTCTCCACATGCTCGCCAATGCCGTTGTTATCTGTCCTCTGTCTCTTAGCCACCCGAGTCGGTGTGAAATGGTATCTCAGTGTAGTCTGGACTTGCATTTCACTCATGACTCATGATCTTGAGTATCTCTGAATGAGCCACTTGCTGTGTGTACGTCTTCTTTGGAGAAATATCTGTTCAGATTCTTGGACCGTTTTTATTTGTGTCTTTTATTTTCTGAGTTATAAGATTCCTTTATATATTCTGGATACTAGTCCCTTATCAGACGTAGGACTTGCAAATATTTTCTCCCATTCTGAGGGTTATCTTTGCACTTTCTTGATGATGTCCTTCGAAGCATGAGAGCTTTTCATTTTGATGAAGCCCAAATGATCCATTTTTCCTTTTGTGACTTGTGCTTTTGGTGTCATGGCTAAGAAATCATTGCCTCCCCAGGGTCATGAAGACGGATTCCAGGGTTTTCTTGTAATGGCTTTATCATTTCAGCTAGAACCTCCAGGCTAATGCTGAATAGCAGTGGTGTGAGCGGACACGCTGGTCTTATCTCTGATGGTAGGGTGAAAGCATTCAGTCTCTCACTGTTGAGTGTGATGTGAGCCATGGGTTTTCACAGTTGTTTCTCAGGTTAAGGGAGTTCTCGTCTGTCCTCATTCACGGAGCATGTCTCCTTAGTTTTTAATTTCTACTTTCGTGTTTGTTTTACAATTACACTAACAGAGCAGTTTGCACCGTCTGTAAATGAGCTGATAGGTGTTTGCAGAATGAACACTCAAAGCTACTTCGGGCAGGAGACCCCGGGCCTCTAGCACGGCATCGCCGAGCCCATGGCCACGACCAGCCGCGGCAGGGAGGTCCGCCTCACGTTTCACGCCATGCCACAGACTTGCTGACTTCCGTGCTGATGCCTGAGAGGACACCAAGTGAGCGTGCAGCTCAGTCAATCCCGGCTCACCCCTCTTGCTAAAGAAGTCCCTATTCCGTCTTCACATGCAAAAGGACGTGGATAAAATTCACCGATTATCCAGCTATACTCGACTTTTAAGGAAATACAAAGATAATAAAGTACACTCAAGGGAAGGGGCCATTGAACAGGTCACTTCAGTCCAAGAAAATCTCTAGTGACATGTATGTATAATCAGGAAAAACTGAAGAAAACAGATCACTTCCTCCACGGCTTCCCTAGACCTATGACCCTGAACCACAGGCACCCATTCCAGAGCATTCCCAGTGGGCAGCGGCAAACAGACAACCAGCCCCTGACCGAGCCTGCCCCACCACAGCGGAATCACTTCCACCAAGTCCTGTTTCCAAGACACAAACCAAGTACCCTGGTTGGTCCGTGACAGCGGAATCCAGGGCCAGCACCTGGCTGAGAGGCCGTCATACATGGATCTTACGCGGGGCAAAGACGCAGGGTCTCAGAGTGCAATCAAAACGAGATCGAGGCAGCTGTCCACAGCACTCTCCACGCCCCAAGCAACTGTGCAGAACAGAAAGTTTGGGTGGAAGCTGATGGGCAGACCGTGGCCAGAGGGGCGTTTGAGAGTGACAGCCTGGATATGAAATCCCAGCACGGTGGGTGTGGTTGCCGAAGGTGCTGGGAAGGATGGACACCTGCTTGAACCCCTTGAAACGTCAGGGACTCCTGTTTCCAGTCTGAAAGATTTTTGAAGAAATGATACATTTTAATAGATTAAATTATTTAAACTCTTAAGACTCGCTGGCAGAGATTTAATAGCAGAGGTTTTTCTTTCTTTTTTTTCCCACACTTTCATTACTGTCAATGCCCGGATTTACATTTAGAATAAATAGTCTGACAAGCTTTACATCTCAACTGGCAGGAGGCACCGAGATGCGGCGGCTGCCAGGAAGCTCTCTGCCGTGCTGAAATGCCACCCTGCAGTTTGCTGTTAAACCCTTTATCTACACGGCTGCCACGGCCGCACGTGCTGGAGTGTGAATTCTGTACTGAATCACAGCAATGGGTCTGAACTCGACATGTCATAAATTAGCAGAGTGACAAACTTCTGGAGCCGCCTTTCTCCTGAGCTGCTCCGTGATAAGGGACGAGAAATAGGAAGTTTATGTGCCAGAGCTCTACGGGCGACTTTGACATTGGAAGGAGGAAGGCATCCGCTCCTCTTCACCCACAAGCCCAGGAGCCATGCCTGGCTCCGGGAACATCTCCCAAGTACGACGTGACTCAGACCCCTGGGTACGCCATAGCTTGACCCTCTCAGGAACAATGAGAAACACCAGTGGGCTCGCCTCCAAGTGCTGCCCTTTGTGCGGCGTCCTCCAAGAAAGCGCCTGAGCACCGGCTGTCCCGTCCACCCCAGCTAACCACCAGGAGGAGGCAAAACGATGGGGTGTCTGTCTGCCCACATGCCGATACTGCTTCCAGACTCCACTCTCCACCCTTGTTTGGAACCGTCATGTGAGGCTGGGCCATGAGCAGCTCTGCCCTGTGTCACCAGCCTGCTGCCCCCCGTCCGTCCCCTGGGCTGCTCTCCCCCACCAGCTAAGCCCGGGGGCCCCCATGCTTCACCCCAGATAAGCAAGCAGTGGCTCATCTCACTGCGCCCATGTGTGATCCTACGTCTCACCAGCTCAGGGACCTAGAGGACCTTGCTGCACCTGCTGTGGGCTCCGTCCATTCTCTCACCAGACACTGGAGGACCTCCCTGCTTGCTCCGCGAGGCTGCCCCAGTAACCTCTCTGAAGCTCACACTTGGTCATGTTTCCCACCTGCTCAAAATCCTTCAGGACCCTCCAGCACAGCATCGAAGCCAGGCCTGCCGTAATCAGAGCACGGCCTCTGCACTGGGGGTCGGGTATTGGCCCCCACTGGAGGCACACTCCTTGGGGCTCCCCTAGCTCAGATGTGGGGCTCTGCCACTGCAGGTACCGTTCCCTGCTGGAACCACCACTCCCAACCCCTGAGCCACCACCTCTGCTGCCAATCAGCCCCCAAATACTTCATCGTCTTGCTTCATAGTCCCCTCTGGGCCCAGGCAGCTGCCCCCCTCTGGCTCCTGCAGCACTCTGTGATGTCACTCCATGACGTCGCTCTATGATGTCCCTCTGTGATGTCGCTCCGTGATGTCATTCTGTGATGTCCCTCCATGATGTCACTCATGATGTCACTCCGTGATGTCACTCGTGATGTCGCTCTGTGATGTTGCTCTATGATGTCATTCTATGATGTCACTCCACAATGTCATTCTGTGATGTCGTTCCATGATGTCATTCTGTGACGTGATGTCAGGGATGAGCTCCTCATTCTGTGGGGCCCCTGCACCAGTGCCTGCCTCCTCCCTGTCTGCTCTGGGCAGCAGAGGGCATGCACCCACCTGCACCGATATTAGTAGAAATGTGGGCTCAACGAAGTTCTTTGGGGGCCAGGATTAATATTCTTTCTTTTTTTTTTCTTTTTTTAAAGATTTTATTTATTTATTCAACAGAGATAGAGACAGCCAGCAAGAGAGGGAACACAAGCAGGGGGAGTGGGAGAGGAAGAAGCAGGCTCACAGCAGAAGAGCCTGATGTGGGGCTCGATCCCATAACGCCGGGATCACGCCCTGAGCCGAAGGCAGGTGCTCAACCGCTGTGCCACCCAGGCGCCCCCAGGATTAATATTCTTTCTGTTCTTTTGTCCTTTTCTCCTCCTTGTTGTCCTCCTCCTGCTGCTATGGTACAAACAGCTAAGCTGCAGGTGTGGGATCCAGTAAAGTCACCCCCACCCAGGTCACTAAAAACAGTGGCTGAGATGGAACTAGAGCACGGGTCCTTATAACTGTGAGTCACAGTCACTCTGTCACCCTTAGTTCACCAACATCACCAAAGCCTTCAAACAAGTAAGTCCATTTTGGCCCCTCACAGGTCGGCACTTGAGGGCTTCTGGAGAGTTTTGGTGTTCTCTGTGTGAGGACACCGACCAACCACCCAGACCATTCCTTCAATCGCAGTCATTGATGAATTACAAACTGATAGCCATTTAGCCTTTTATGTCGAAAGGCCCTAAAAGTGTATCTTTAACTCAAGAAGGTGATTTATTCTTCTCTGCATTTTTAACTTTATAGTCAAGACACCTAAATGGCTAAGTCTGCTAAATGGAAAAGGTCCAACTCCCTTGCATTGCATTTTTCAAGATCAGAATTTCTTGGTGTGTGCACACCAACTGTTTTAACTTTTAAGCTTTCCCTATTCTAACGATTCTCTGAGAGACACCAAGCACGTCTTCCAAGCAAACAGTGTAAAAGTACAGGAATCCCGTTAGCTGGGAAGACGTACACGCCTCACCACGGCCTGGCGCCTGGGAGGACCAACTCCCTAGATGTTCCTCGGCGCCAGGCTTAGGGGGTGCAGCGTCTCAGCGCTCCTGAGCCCTGGGGGCACTCCTTTCTCCGAGGGGTGAGGACACCATGTGGGTCTTCTCTGCGTGGGGGCCCCAACACAGAGTGCCGTGGGGGCGTCGGAGGCTTTCTCCAGAGGCAGGACACAGCCTGTGGACAGCCACCCATTATGCAAGGGGCCCTGGGGTCTTGTACGGTTATGTGAATGCTCTCACGTGTTTTTCGGAATGACAGAAATATTTAAATATGGAGCAAAGCCAACTTCCTGTTACCCCTTCAAAGTTTGGACAGGTTCTTCACAGTGAATCGTAAGAGGCAGGGGTGTCACGGTTTCGGCCCCAGTGTACGAGGGCGGCAGAGAGGCGCTGCATGAAGCCCACACGTTCAGCTGGGCCGCGGCAGCTGCTGTCTGAGCTCTGGGGAACTCACGAAGACGGACCCAGGAGGACTCTGCAGTTTGGGAACCAGTGTCCGGCTGGTTCCCTCTGCGGAATCCTCGGGATGCTTGTGCCGCAGACACACCTGGCTTCAGTCGGTCAGCTTGGGATGAGGCCGAGGACTGGACGTGTGTGTGTGTTGGTGCTGCGCGATTCCGTTGTGCGTGCACCATGGTGGTGACACAGGTGNAGTGTCCGGCTGGTTCCCTCTGCGGAATCCTCGGGATGCTTGTGCCGCAGACACACCTGGCTTCAGTCGGTCGGCTTGGGATGAGGCCGAGGACTGGACGTGTGTGTGTGTGTTGGTGCTGCGCGATTCCGTTGTGCGTGCACCATGGTGGTGACACAGGACACCTGTGTCACCACACTGCATCCTGCTCCCTTACAAAGCCACACTGACCCACCTCCTGCCCCTTTCCTTAATCCTCGCACCCATCAACCTACCCCCCATTCCTACCATTTCATTTTTTCCTGCCAAAGTGTAGATGCAATCATACCACGTGTCTTTGGGGTTGTTCTTACCTCTCAGCATGGTTCTCTGGCAATCCATCCAGCTGCTATGAGGGTCGAGACTCTGTTTTTACTGCTGGGTGGTGTTCCACAGTGTGAACGGACCACAGTTGGTTTAAACGTGACGTGGTTAAGGACAACTGGGTTGACTCCAGTTGGGCAATTATGACTACAGCTGCTACAGGCATCAATGTGGTTGGTGTTTGTGTGTGAGAACGTAAGTTTCCATTTCTCCGGGATAAATGCCCGAGGGCACGACTGCTGGGCCACACGCTGATCACATCTTCGGTGCAACAGGAAAGTGCCAGACTGCTTCTCCGGGCGGCTGCCCCAGCTTGCGTCCCACGGCAGAGTGTGAGGGAGCCAGTTCCCCCCGCCCCCGTCCGGCTGGCACTCGGCCGTGTCACTGCTCTTCGTGGCAGCCACTCTGACGGGTGTGTGGGAGCATCTCGTGTGGTTCCGTCTGCATTTCCTGAGCGACAGATGAACGTCTCAGCGTGCGTGGATCTTCACTCACGGGCCTCCGCGCCTTTGCCCACTTTCTAATTCAATTGTTTGTTTTTGTTAATGAGTTTTGAGAGTCCTCTGTGTGCTGGGGTTGCTAGCGCTCCAACAGACATTTTCCCTCGCCCACGTCCCTTGCATCCCCTTAAGGCCGAGAGCCTATCCAGACCTTCCATGGCGAGATCTAATTCTCCAGCTTTTTCCTCTCTCATGCTTTTGGTGCCAAGTCTAAGAGTTCTTTGCCTTGTTGTAGATTCTAAGAATTTTCTCTTGCATTTTTTCCTACAAGTTTAAGTCTACGATGTACTTTTAGCTAATGTTTGAATGAGGTGGAGATGCACATTGCTGTGGGGTCGGGGAAGGGGGTTACCCATGAGTTCCAGTTGCCCCAGCTCTGTTGAAAAGGCAATCCCTCCACTGAACTGCTCTGGACCTCCGTGAAAGATCAGTCGGGCACACGTGTGTGGCTCTCCACTCTGTTCCATGGACCCATCCATGGACCCGCACACACAGTACCACACAGCCCTGATTACTGGAGCCCCCACTGGACGTTCACATCGGGTACAGTGATTCCTTTCTTTTCCCATGAAAGGGGGTGTTTCAGTTATCCCAGAACTTGTGCCTTTACGTATGAATTGTAGGATAAGCTTGTGTGCATGTCTAGAAATGTTTGCTGATGTTTTGAGAACTGCCTTCACTCTAGGTCAGTTTCATGAAAACTGATACTTTGACTATTCGAGTTCCGATTCATGCACACAGCACATCTCTCCATTATTTTAGGCCTTCCTTGATCTCTTTCATTAGCATTTTGTGATTTTCAACATACGGATCTTAACTGTGTACTTTCAAAAATTCAAAGCATCCTGCACCCTCCGTGCAGTGCAGCCGGTGGTGACGTGCTCGCGTGGCACACCCAGCACGCCCGGGGTCTGTCCTNTTGATCTCTTTCATTAGCATTTTGTGATTTTCAACATACGGATCTTAACTGTGTACTTTCAAAAATTCAAAGTATCCTGCACCCTCCGTGCAGTGCAGCCGGTGATGACCGTGCTCGCGCGGCACACCCAGCACGCCCGGGGTCTGTCCTGGCGCTGTTCTGAGTGTACTCGTTATTAACTCGTTTAACAAGACAGAAGTAGCTTCTGGAAAAGGGCCTCCCCCCTTACTGACCTTCAAGACTCTAAAACCCTGACTTACTTCTAAAAACCGTCTGCTAACAGACCAGATAGACGTATTATTTTCCTACTCCCACGCTGCTGTGATGAGGTCAGCCGCGTCTTCGCGCTTTCCCTTTGTGCCAGATAGACAGGGCCCCACCTTATTTATCCACATTATGAAAAACGGAAAAGCGTGAATTCAAAATCGAATTGGAAATAACTGGAAATCATATTTTCTGAGCCAAACGTTTTTCTCTAAGTAGGCTGGGTAGGCATCGTCACAGACGCAGTGCCTCTTCTTCTCGAAGAGGGTGTGCAGTTGTTCGAGACCCCCACCCTGCGGACGGTGAAGAGTCTAACCCCGTTAAGCAGAGTGAAGCTCTCCGTGGCTGTTATGATCTGTTTGCTCCCTGCTCTTCCATCAGTAAACGGTCCCAAATGGACAGCTGTTTTAAACACCCTTGGCTGGTGTTTTGTAATGCTTCTTTCCCCATCTCAAGATCAGCCTAGTGGACACACTGTGTGCTATGTCCTCACAGTACATCCCCTGAACCAAGAACTCGAATAGGAGGCAGTGAGAAAACCCACTCAAGTACTCTATAGTCCGAAGAATTAGAAAAAGTATAATAAGACAGAGAGAGACAAAAAATTGGATTCAGACCACCATCCCCCTGGTGCCGAGCCCTACACGGCTCTGAGCTTTTTGAAACAGTTTCCACGATCGACGGTGCCTACCAAAGTTTTTATCAAACGGGACTGAGTTCTTTCCACCAGGAGAAAGTGAGATTTAGCACCGAATGCAGGAAGTCAAGTTTATGGCCCGTCCTTAATGATTTCCAGCTCTCCCATTGCCTCTCACCAAACTTCAAAGACTCTCATTAAAGACATAGCAAGGAATGTTGAGACCTGCACTTTTCTCTGGCACTGAGTTATTTAGAAATATCACCAGGGACCAATTTGTGTCTCCTGAGCCCAAAGCTTGGGTTGCTCTGAGGAGAGGACGGCAGGGAAAACAGAGCAGGGTGAGTCTATTTCTGCTTTGGGCTCTCATCCCACCACTCGTCCCCCGGGGGCGGCCCCTGCCCTGTGCTCCCGTCCCCAAGGCCTCTCCCACAGTGGGAGGGGGGTCCATGACACATCCCTGACCTCCTTCCTCTCGTGCTGCGGGACCGGGGCTCCCGGCCCTGCCGTGTTTTCAAGTCCAGATGAAGGTCTTGGTAGTTGGGACACTGTCCTGAGAACAGAGCACCATGTTTTGGTCACAAGGAGCAGACCGAGACGGTAGCGTCGTCCTGCCTCTGAGAACGGCGGGTGTTGTGCTGGTCTCTGCAGACGATGGGACTTTCTCAAGCAGTGAAGGTTGGGGTGCAGTCTCTGGAATCAGGCCGACTCCCCTGGGCGCGCCCACTGCAGGACGGGGCAGGAAGGATTTGGGCGGGAGGAGAGGCCCACATGAGCGCTATCACACGGGGAGACCGTGAACAGCCAATGGGTTAGGTCTCAGTTCCAATGACTTGTACTGGTTCTTACTACGGAGCCACGTGATACATCAGTGTGGCAGATGGAAGCCGGAGTGAAACCTGCTGCCTGCGGGGTGGGGATTTTACATGTTGTGCTGTAATCAGGACACTGAACAGCAAACTACGCCCCCACTGCAGAACGGACCCCAACAACCCTGGGCTGATACAGGCCTCAGCTCCGTTTATATCTGCAGCACCACACGCCCTGTGCGCTCGGCCTACTCTCCAAAATGTTTTACCCGAGGGCCTGACAACCAGAAAACAGGCGTTTTATCATCTTCCTGCCAGCACTTCTGCATTCTGATGCTTTTTCCTTGGGGAATGGCTTTATCATCTGTGTCTTATTTCATAGTGCCACCTTTTCATCTCCCCCATTACGGAAAATGACTGAAGTTGTAGGACCCGGCAGCCTGTCAGCAAACCTCATCTTATCTGGAAGAATGACAGTTATAAAGTCAACCCCAAAGTGACGAAGGAAGTCACCGTGAGAACTCCTCTCCGCAGACGGTGGCCCAGTTGCACGTATTACAACCAGGAACTGGCCACTCGGCCTGAGAGAGGGCATTCCGCCCTCACTAGGGAGCTCCCGGGACACAGCGCTCGGCCCCTCCTCCTCTGCACAAACTCGCCCACGTCAAAACAAGCCCTCGGTCTGACTGACTTAGCCGCACAAATCACTCCCTTCTCTCTTTTGAAAGCCAAATCCTCTCCGGACCCCATCTGGCTGCATCAACAACAACTGTGAGGCCAGCTCTATTCGTGGCATGTTCTGGATGCCAGAGCCACACCAAATACCTGTGCCGAGCACTTGGGAGAAGAGACTAGATCAATACACAGTTTCCACTCTGGCGGGGTGGTCGGGAAGCTCCGGCCAGAGGCTGGCAAGACGCAGAGCCTGGCTGAGCCCAGCGCCCACCGCGGTGAGGACACCACAAGGCCAGCACAGGCCACCGACCGTGGAGGGTGGCAGACGAGGGACAGGGATTCCGCTCTGGGAATCCACCAAAGGAAACCACTGATGCCGTAAGGGAGAAGACAGGACGCTGCCCCCGAATCAGCCAGGAATCCAAGCACACAGTGCCTCCCCCCAAGAGGGACCGCGGCGTGCAGGGAGTGAGGACAAGCCGTGCGGCACCACGGCTGAGTGGGAAACAGGAGTGTGAACTCCAGCACTCCTCAAAGGGAAAGGCCAGCAACCCACTGGCCAGAAATGTGACTCTTTCTAAGTTCAGACGTGACGGGAACTCAGATTTCTCATCCCCAAAGAGGCTGTGAGTATGGCCATCCCCTTGAGACCTCGCTGCCCAGCCCCACGAGCCCCTGTAGCTTGTATTTCACTCTTCACCCCCATTACGATGGACGTGTTCAGATACAGAGAAACGTTCCATTTGAGCGGAGGGATCAGTGAGTGATGAGGAGCCCTCTGGTAGGTTCCCAAACTGGGAGCTTACACAGCTGGTGCTTCCTGTCCTGGCAGACGGTTCCCTTCCCGGCCTGAACACAGTCACTCTCCCGCTCGTGCGAGGAGCAATCGTACTTGAATTGAGGGGAACTCCCTGCAGGTTGCGGGTCATGGGGAGATGGACCCGGTCGTCGTCCACCAGCCCACGGTTACTGACTGGCACATTCTCTGTGACTGGGCTTTGTTTCTGCTTTGTTGTGCTCCTATGAAACTCATGTAATAACCATCACTGGGAAATGACGTGCATTTTACTTTGTCTAACAAAATTACAGTATATTCTCTACCACCTCAAACTGCCCAGCTGGGCAGAAGGCGGATATATCAGCGGCAGGCGTTCCGAACTCATCCGGAGGGGGTGGGGCCCTCTCCCAGTACTCACGTGCCCGTGGATCGGCGTCTGCCGGAGCCCACACTCACACCAGGCACTGACGGGACCCTCACCACAGTGTGGCCAGGACTGGAGTAGCCTGGGGTAGGGTGGGAGTGGGGGTACAAACGGGCCTCTTCTCCCTAGAGCCCCAGTCCTGCCTGCGCCGCCCCCCCAAGTGTCCCCAGAGACCAGGGACGGGCTAACAGAAACACTCAGCCACACTTGGGACTCAACTTACCCAAAGGGCCTGCAATCTTCTATACCACACCCCAATCTGAATGTGGTGCGGGAGAAGGGATGTCTTCTGAGGGGTGAAGTCATTTATACGAAAAGTCTTCCAGAGCCATTAAACCCTAAGTCATATTTACTCAGATTTTTAAAACTTTTTCCTTCCCTGGAAATAATAAAAGTATGTGAAATCCCCACCATGCTAGGAAAATCTAGGCCACGCAATCATTAGGAAGCCAGCTGCCTCCGCCTGATCACATGACGGTCCACAATCATGTTAGGATGCTGTGTCTGTGTAAGTGATACCCAGTGATTAAGTCTCAGGGAGCGCGGCCGCACTCCAGGTAGAGACGAGGTGGTACGCCATTATTGTACAGTCATGTCTGCCTGCCTCTGTTGCCATTTTTCCTAATAAAGCAGAAAAGTAAGATGTAAGCGCAAGGGAGAAACACATAAACCAAAAAAAAGGCTAAAATAAAAAGTAAAAAGGAGACAGGCGCTTCCACAGACGTTCTAGAAATGGGAGGATTTCATTTTGTTTCGGAAATACCCATAAATGTGATTTTCCTTCCAGACTGAATACTGGCAGCTCAGGAGGAAATGGGCCAGATCCTAGACGAGGGGTTTTACTGGGAGAAAAATGGCGAGGCTGCCTTTGCACACAAGCAAGCACATGTCCACATGTGCATCACACATGCACACATGCACACAAATGCAGGCGTGCATACACAAATGTGCACACATGTGCATACACACAAGCAGCCATGCAGACACGTGTACGTGTGTGTGCACGCATGCACACGCACATACACACACCTGCAGCCTGGGCCTCAGGAGCCAGGAGTAGAGTACATCACTCATTTACAGCAAACTGATGGGAAATCTATCATTAGCATTTCGTTTTCAGAGCTAAACGCCATGAAAGCTAGTGGAGCTGCAGCCAGGGTTACTTTCCTTAAGCCCAGGCTGCTGACTTGGGGGTGAGGGGGCGTTGTGAGGCTTGGTACTGGTTTGCTATTTAATAAAAACAGTCCCTGTCTCTTGAATATAAAGGATTTACGGGTGCTACTGTTTTGGGGGCAGGAAAATCCACACCTGAGTGGTTGGACTATTTTAGATCCTGTAGCAAAGAGGGGCTCCTACAAGCTTAAGGCACACACAGGCCATGGACCCCCATGCCTCCCACACCCCAAGCACACACCCAGCAGTTCCACAGACAAGCGGGCTGTGGTCCATCTCACAGATGAGGGCACGGGGCAAAGGGCTGTCCCTCCTGCCAGGTCCCAAGCCCAGCGGCAGAGCCGAGACTCGGCCGTTGTGCATCCTTGGACACCAAACCAGCTCACAAGTGGAAAGGGATTTACTGTAGCATTAAGCGACAAGGGAGCAGCCGCACTTTCCAATCTGAGCGAGAATGAAATTAAGAACTGTAAAGTTCATCCTGGTTTTTTAAAAAATTAAACTTTTAACATTAATTGCTCCTGAACATTTGTGAGTGCCCCCAAATCCTGACATAAAAGCTTTAATTTCTATGCAAAACAGATAGGATGATTGAGTTATAATTAAAATGGTAATTATACCCTTAATGCTCCATATTTGACTTTTCAAAAAAATGTTATGCTCCAAGAAAAGCTATTTAAAGATCAGAGAAAAATGTTTGAAAATGAATGTATTCAAGACATTTTAAATCTTTTAAAATCCAGTTATTGATTTTTACATGCTTTCAAGTGTAGTCTAAAACATTTCTTCATTTATTTTGGTCGATGGAAATAATAAAAAATCATTGGGACGTGAAAAGCTTAAATGAAGGCAGTATTCTGGAGGTTGCTATGTAATGTGATAAATATTTGAAATGCTGGGGGCGCAGAGGAGGGGTGTCAGGCCTGAGCACTGGTCGTTCTGAACCCCACGATGGCAGGCAGGAAAGAGCCCGCTGGCAGAAGCCACCTTGGGCCGCCGCCCCCCCCTTCTGGCTGCCAAGGTGTCACTGGGCTTGAACGCTGCAAATATGACATTTCCTTTGATCCTCTATCGACTGTTTAGAATTAAAAAGAACACCTAAAGCTATAAATCAAATGTCAGGTGTGGAAGTCTGGTGGAACCATATCAATATTCCATGATGTATGGCTTGCTGGGGGGCCTGGGGAACGTGAACCACGCCAATAGGGCAGCAGATGCATGGCGCTCACTGAGCCGTGCCCGTGCGCCCCGAGCCGCAGTCAGTGAACACACAAACCTCGGGAAGCCGCGCGTGGGCTGGGCCTCCTCCCTCCATGCCGGCTGCTTAGCTGATGCCCATGGACTCCGCTGCTCAGAGCTCCCAGAGCCCCCCGATGTCCCCACGAGACAGCGGCCCCTGTGGCTGGTGAGGGAGAGGAGACAGGGAGGACTGCTCCGCAGGCTTTCTCGCGGGAAGGGTGGCTGTGCTCTGGGACGGACAGTTCAGCCGCACCCCACATCCTGGGGGGTTATCGCTGGAAGGGACGGGCATTCTACTGAGGAGGGTGTTTGGATTTCCAGCTGTGTGGACACTCGGGGGAGGATGGTCGGGGTATGATTCTTGTGACGAGACCTGGAACTAGTGGGCCCCACGTGGAGCCCTGGAGTGTCAGGCTTACCGCAGCGGGAACCCCAGGTCACCAGCGCCCCAGACCCCCACCATCACGTGTGTGGGCTGCAGAGACTGTTCTTCCCCCTCCATAGCCCCGTGGAACATTCCAAATGACTGCCTCCCAGACTCGCAGACTCTAGCAACGTTACCAGTGAGCCCAAGATGCACCGGGGTCTCCAGCACGGCCAGTGGGACGGAGAGAAGGGGAGGGATGCAGCGCCGGCAGTCTTGGGCATCGTGGAACAGCTGCGGGCTCGCAAAGGAAGTTACGTGACCAGACGTTCTTGGGAAAGGTTTCCACGACAGAATTTTGGCCCGTGCAGCCAAAGCCTCCTCACCCTCCTTCCTGGACCGAGGGAGGCCCCGTGCTCCAGCAGTCCACAGCTTGTCCACCGTTTGTTTTCCCAGAAAGCAGTGACTGGAACCGTGATCATTCCTGCTGGAAACATTTGTGCTTTGCTGGGTATGGGGATGCCTGTCGCTGCCACTGACCCACGCTCTCAGGACTGCTGGCAACCCATCTGGTGAGCGACGGTCCGTCCTGGTGCTTCGTAATGGGGTGCCCCTGCCATGTTCTCCACCCCACGCACAAACCTGGGTTGGGCAAACACAGACCCATCTCCAGGCTGGTGTTGCCCCACGTGCATGGGTCCGACTCCACTCCCTCCACAGAGAAAAGCAGGAAAAGCAGCAGATGGGGCCAAGTTGGGGAGGCCATGTATTAGCCCTGTCCTCCTCCCCTCTGCAAACGAGGGAGTGGCAGTGCCCACCCCCCTGGTCTCCAGGACCATGAGGCAAGAGGAGGTGGTGATGTGCCCATCACAGCACTGCACAAAAAGCAACTGATCAACCTGGGCACTTTTTCGTGACCTCTACAGAAACAGGTAATCCGGGGAGAGATCCCGGAGATGGTGGGCTTTCAGACCAGCTCAGACATGTGATCAGGACAGAAACAGAAACAAGAAGTTCCTGGACCTGCGGTGGTCCCGACCCGGAGGTGACCCCTGACCCGGAGGGGACAGTGGCTGGCACATCTCCGGGGGCCTGGGCCTCGCTCCTGGAAGAAATTCTTGTGCTGTCCTTGTTTCCAGGAGGTGCAGATGCCAAAACACCCCCCCCATCCCTGCGGACGCCCCAGGGGAGGACACAGTAGAGAGCAGAGGTCTGGGCATCCGCTAGATCCAGCCACCCAGGAATCGGGCAGGCAGACTGCAGTTATTTTTCTGTTCCATTTCACCTCCAAGTTGAATTATTGATTTTAATACTTTATTTTCATGAGTTTATTTGAGCGACAGATGCTACTCAGGTAGCCTACGAAGCAGAAATGAGATTCTGGTAATGAAGGATTCCACCCGGGGTCGAGGCACCGGCGGGGATTAGGCTGCTCAGTGGAGTGAGCACACAGACTCTTGGGGGATTAGGACACCAACTCAATAATTTCTTCCAGTTTCTTAAATTACACTTCGGTTCTCAGGAAGGCTTAAGATCCGGCCCATTGGCTCCAGAGAGAAATTCATTTAACTTGGCTTCCATCATTTCAGGGCGGGGACAGTCCCGGGGTGGAGGATGGGCTATCCGCGGGTGGGGCAGGCACCGGACCAGGACCAGCAGGTTGCTACAAAAGCGTGTCTACCTCACACTGTGGGGACCGTGGTGGGACATCCTCCTCCCGCCCCAGCCCGGACCTGGGGGCTTGGACAGTACATCTGAGCGGCTCCCACGTGCACCCAGGCCACACAAGCAGCCCTGTGCCTCCGGCTGGCCTCCGGCTCAGGCTCCTCTGGCACGTGCGCAAGCCGTCCCCGCATCCACACACGGCCAGCGTGGCTCAGTGTCCCAGGGCAGCTGTGCGGCAGATGCGAAACCCTCGTTGCAGAGCAAACGTGCTTCCCGGGAGCAGCTCAGCCCACCCCGTACTCACAGCCTGGGCAGAATTTCTGGAATGTGGGCGGCAGCAGTGCCCAGCCAGCAAGGTTGGAGTTGGGCGAGCTGGCGGGAGGTCCCGGTCCACGCGCTCTCCACCCTCAAGCCACCCCCCTTCCTCTCTTTACAGAAGTCGACCTGGACAGGCAGTGCACCTGCTCTCATGGCCACAAGACGCTGAAGGCAAAGTGCAGACTCCCTGCAGACGCTCAGGCCCACGGTCACTCTGTGAGGCCTCCATGCTGCCGTGGGACTTGTCTTGCTTTGCGCTCCCTCACAGCCAAGTCTATGTGGTTGACAGACCAGTGTAGACTTCACCTGAGTCACTGAAATCCACGTGGGCTTCAGAGCGCTTGTTTTAACGACTGCCATGCTCATAAGTCAAACTATGGCCAGTTTCATGTGGTTCCACATTCAACCTTTAACCTCAATCTTGTTTAATCCAAGAGCCGAATAGGTCTCCCTCCTCCTCTTTATAACGAACAGTGTCTCCTCCTTCCCTGACCTGTGGAGTCAGGCTGCGGCTGGGGTGACGGGTAGACCGGCACAGCCCAGCGTCCCTGGGAGATGCCAGGAGACGTGGTCCTGAGCCAGGCAGAGAAGCCCCGCCCGTCCCCGGCATCACGTGACCCGATGCACAGCAGCCCCGGCACACAGTGGCCGCCTAGACGCCGAACTTAACCTGGCAGCAGAGCCGTTTATTTTGTGGCTGAGGGCTAGGACAGGAAGCCGGCTTGACTCTCCTCTCCTCCTCCTCTCTTTCCCTCCTCCCGCACATGCACATGCAGACGGGAAGGCCTCTCTCTCCACATGGGTCCTGAGGTGTCTGCAGTTTATCAGAGGGTCTAACATCTGCTTCAGACAGCGCCCGTCGAGGCCACTCTCATAGAAGGGGGAACATCAGCCTCCGGGCACGCGTTTCCTCCACAGTTGTGGAAATCAGAACTCATTCTCCTTTCTGTGTGTCCCCAGTCCCTGGAGGATACCTGGCCCCACACTGGCCCCTAGCATGTGCAGGGTCCACAACCGAACCAGCAGGAAGCTACAGAGGGTTCTCTGAAAGCCAGGACTGAGAACCAGATGAAAACAGAGAACGAAGGGTAGAAGGTCATGAAGGGGACACACTGAGTGAAGATGAGAACAGAAACAGACAGAAATTAAACCAGTGTGCAGAGGACAGACGGAGCCGCAGCTGGAAATCCCAGGCGGAACGGAGCATCGAACATCAGACCAGCAGGAGCAAGTCCGGATCTGCAGAAGGTAGCAGAAAGGACACAGAGAAACGTCAAAATCAAAGCAGGAGTGCCACGAGAACGGCAAACGAGAAGGAGGTCTGGTGCTTGAAGGGAAGGCAGATTGCACCGCAGACAAAAGCCTCATTAACCGCCCAAGTCTAGGCTGACTCCTGGGACATGGGCAACCCACCTTGTCACCCCCAGAACTGTGAATATAAACACTTAGCAAAAAAAAAAATTATAATATGTGCAATTTTACTGAAATCCCTGCTGTTGGAGTGATAGTCATTAGTCCTGGTACACTTCAAAAAACGTCTCAAATTTTAAATCTAAGTCGGAAATAAACAAAAGAGCATCACTGCTACCTGCAGCTAAATGTACCACTGAAGCCCCAGGACCACCCCTGAGAGTCTAACAGACCAGCCCTGCAGAATCCCTGTCCCAGGAGCAGATCCTGGTCCTCGAAACATGCCACGTGCAGTGCAGGGATCATCAGCACACGCCCAGTCAAGGTGTGTTTCATGATGGCCAAGACCATAACCTGCACAGAGGGGAGCTGTCAGTCAGTGGAAATAAGACTGAATAGTCAAGGGTGCAGCTGAAATCAACCTCACCGCCTTTGGGCAGTGGCGCCATTTTGTTTTTAATCAAGTTCATTGCCCAGTACCTTCGAAGTGACAGTCAATGTCTACTGATCACCCGGAGAGGACAGAAGCCTGAACTTCCCAGAAGCAACTCAAAACAGCATTCCCTCAGGTGCAAATCACAGTGCTTACTATGGGGGAGGGGGTGGATGTCGTCCAATCTAAATACCCAATTGTATAGAAGTATTGCCTGTTTTGTTTTCCCCGTAGGAAATCTCAGTCATGGGTCTGATAAAATTTGATCCTGGCCAAAACCAGCTTACAAGAAACCACATCTATTTGTTCTAGAAAACCACTTTTATAAACTCTTTTGCAGCCAAGAAAATAAAAAGCTGGAGAAGAATATGCATCCCATCTCTCTATCCTATCCTTTCAAAAGAGAAAAAGAAGAAGAGCTGCTCTGTGGTTAAAGGGTCTCCCAACTTGCTGATCACCCACAGAAGTAAACTGAATGGTCAAATATTAGTTACCTGGAAGTGCAAATTAAGACAAGCAGACATTACTGCATGCCTACCAGAGGCCCGAATCCAGGTCTGACACCAGCATGAGCCACAGGGATGCTAGCTCACTGCTGATGGGCACGCAGACCAGAGCAGCCACTCTGGGGCACGGTCTGCTGGCTTCCTACAAAACTAAATGTCCCCTTACTGCACAATCCAGCAATCGTGCTCCCTGGTGCTCACCCAGAGGAGCTGAGAGCTTACGTCTACACGGTGAGCTGCACACAGATGTTTCCAGCAGCTTTACTCATAACTGCCCAAACTTGGAAGCAACCAAGATGTCCTCCGGCAGGTGATGGATAAATAACTGTGGTCCATCCAGACAGTGGGATACTATTCAGCACTAAAATAAAAAGACATGGAGGAACCTTAAACGCATTTCACTAAGTGAAGGACACCAGTCTGAAGAGGCTGCGTATGGTGTGGTCTCAACTTCATGACAATCTTGCAACGACAAAACAGGGAAAGATCAGGGGTCGCCAGAGCTTAGGGAGAAGGGGGTTGGATGGCGGAGCACAGGGGGTTCAGGGCAGTGAGGCTGCTCCATGTGACACCACCATGGTGGACGCACGTCATTACGCATCTGTCCAAACCCACAGAATGTGCGACACCAAGAGCAACCCTCGTGTAAATGGCCTCTGGGTGGTGGTGACGCGTCCGTGTGGGGTCACTGATCATGACAAATGCACCATCTGCTGGGGACGTTGATAGTGGGGGAGGCTTGCACGTGTGGGCACAGGGGTAAACGTGAAATCTCTGTACATTCCACTCAATATTACTCTACAACTAAAAACTGTCTGAAAAACAAAGTCCATTAAGAGAAAAAAGTCATCATCTGACAGTATTATACCGGAGCTGTCAGCACAAACTTCAGTGGCAGGAAATACACCGCTAGGAACCCCATAGTGATTTCTTAGGGCGGCCTCATAGGACTCGCGCGAGGTTCTAACTGGTCACCCGGTGTTTAATCAGCCTGGGAGAGGGACAGTCAGAGACAGACGCTGGGGAGCCAACGCTCTGCCCGAGTCTGTGTGAGCCTGACTGCCCGGGTGATTGATGCTCGACGACTGCAGCCTACATTCCAGCGGCCTGTGTTCAGTCTCAGATACAAGCTCTCCTTCTACCATCACTTCACATTCTGGAATCAGTCTGTTCAGTCTCAGCTAATCCCGCACAGAAACTGCTAGCCCCTCCGACGGCGGCAACCAGAGCGCACGACTTCTGCCCGGCCGCTGCCGGTGGTTCGCGTCTGGGAGACCCGAAAGCGAGGGAGCTCCCGCAGTAGCTGTTCAGTCCCCGTAAGCAGCTCTGCGCTTTGATCTGCTATCTTTACAATTCGCGCCGGGAGCTGCGGCCGTGTGGTAACGTGACAGGTGCAGAACTGGGGGCAGGAGGAAGCATTCCGCAGTCCTCGGTCTGTCCCCCAAGGGCCTGGGCTTCCCCCCAGCACTGGCGCCTCCTGGGGAGGAGATGGTTTGGCTGGAATTCCATCCTCGGCATCATAAGGAGTTCAACAAAGCTTGGAGGTTGGGAGCGAGCGAAAGAACGGCAAGAGAACTTCATCCAGTGGACATGAGGCTGGACGGGGATTGAGACAGCAGCGTGCGGGCTGAGGGAGATAGCCAGGGGGAAGCCAAAGGAAAACTGTCCCTGTGCCTGGCTGTTAGCAAAAAGAGCTTGAAGACATCACTGCGCACTTGCAGCCTCCAGGCCTGCAGCTGTAAAATAGGATGTCAGTCCTCCACATTCATCTCCCCAGAAAGCCAAAGACCTCATCAGCTATGTCTGCAAATGATCTCATCCCCCAGAACGTGCTGGCTGTGGCTAGCAAAGGCACCGCAAGGAGCAACTGCTCGTTCTGACAGCGAGTAGGACTAAGTGACCGAAGACGTCACTCCCGCACATGCCCGCTGCCGGCTCCATTTCCCTGGCCTCTCCTCTTACACTCGCTGCTGATGGTCGGTCTCAGCACACCAGCCTCCAGTGGGCACCACAGACGCAATCGCCCACGGCGGATGCGGCGAGAACGCTTCGGCAGAGACAGCCAGCTCGCGCACCTCACTGGTCACATCAGCAACAGCTCATCTTCAGCAGCAGGAGACTGACGTTCTTCCCCATCGAGGAAAATCCATTTTTGGCCCCGATACAGCTGATTCTCAGCGTCTCACCCCACCCCACACTCCCACCTATGGAACGCTCACTCTTTTTTTTTTTTCAATTTCTTCATCTTTGTATTTTTTAATGTTTTTTTATTATATTATGTTAGTTACCATACAGTACATCCCTGGTTTCTGACGTAAAGTTCGATGATTCATTAGTTGCGTATAACACCCAGTGCACCATGCAATACGTGCTCTCCTTACTACCCATCACCAGTCTATCCCATTCCCCCACCCCTCTCCCCTCCGAAGCCCTCAGTTTGTTTCTCAGAGTCCATAGTCTCTCATGCTTCTGGAATGCTCACTCTTGAAGTTGCCTTTCGAGTGTGCTCTAAGACTCTCCCTTTGTTTGCATTTCCCTTCAGCACCCCCCAACAGTCCCCATCTCCGTGCCCCCGGCCCTCCCGGAGCCACAGACACAGTCTTTTGTTTTGCATTTATGTTTCGAGAAAGACATTGCCCTGCCGACACTCTGCGAAGCATCAGTGAGTAAAGTCTGTTATACAGGCTGCAAAGCCATCTGGACTTCCTGCTGAAAAGGTTGGACATGGTTTTAGGCAAGATTTTTATCAGATCTGAAAGGGAAAAAAAAAGTCTTGAATGCATTACCATCTTCCAAGGTTGATGTCAGATTTTTTTCCCCTTGTCAGTTGCAAAACAAAGCAAAAAAAAAAAAAGATTACAAACCAGAGTCGCTGAGGATGAAGATATACATCTCCAGAGGGAGCTTTGTCAGAGGTAGTGGGGTATAAACAAAAAATAAGTTAGTTCTGGGGCGCCTGGGTGGCACAGCTGTTAAGCGTCTGCCTTCGGCTCAGGGCGTGATCCCGGCGTTCTGGGATCGAGCCCCACATCAGGCTCTTCTGCTATGAGCCTGCTTCTTCCTCTCCCACTCCCCCTGCTTGTGTTCCCTCTCTCGCTGGCTGTCTCTATCTCTGTCGAATAAATAAATAAAATCTTTAAAAAAAAAATCTCTTTCAGCTCAGGAAATTAAAAAAAAAAAAGTTAGTTCTGGTTTTATCAGAAACTGGACAGACTTCCACTGGTATAAGAGTTTGTCCGGTGAGTCCAAGCCTTCCCAGGGAGTGCCCTTAAAATGCAAAAGGGAAATCCTAGACGCTCACAACGAAAACAAGATCTGCTTTCCAAAACCTATTAATGGCTTTTTAAATGCACGGGAGAAGAAAGACAGGGAAGAGAATAAAACTGGCCTCATGAAAAGCAAAACTGCTTTGAAATCCCCCCACCCCTATTTCCCTGGATGTGACAGACTTTCCAAAAATGTTCAACTTTTCCGTCAAAGCATGTCGGTATCTTAGCAACATACTTGCTACCACCCGGCATTGGGCTTTACTCCCTGCAAGTCAGTAAAGAGTTCTTGTGTCAGCGCTTCCCCTTAACAAGGACCCTTTTTTTGTCTGTTTTTTATTTTTTAATTTTTTAATTTTTCATTTTATTTTTTTATTATGTTCAGTTAGCTACTGTATAGTACATAATTAGTTTTTGATGTACTGTTCAATGATTCATTAGTTAAGTATAACACCCAGTGCTCATCACAGCATGTGCCCTCCTTAATACCCATCACCCTGTTACCCAATTCCCCTCACCCCCCTCCCTTCTGTAACCCTCAGATTGTTTCCCGGAGTCCATAGTCTCTCAGGGTTCATCTCCCTCTCTGATTTCTCCCCTTCAGTTTTCCCTTCCTTCCCCTAATGTCCTCCATGCTACTCCTTATGTTCCACATAGGAGTGAAACCATATGATAATTGCTTTCTCTGTTTGACTGATTTCACTTAGCATAATCCCCTCCTGGTCCGTCCATGTCGATACAAATGGTGGGTATTCATCCTTTCCGATGGCTGAGTAATACTCCATTGTATATAAGGACCACATCTTCTTTATCCATTCATCTGTTGAAGGGCATCTCAGCTCCTTCCACAGTTTGGCTATTGTGGACATCGCTGCTGTGAACATTGGGATACAGGTGCCCCTTCTTTTCACTACATCTGTATCTTTGGGGTAAATGCCTAGTAGTGCAATTGCTGGTTCGTAGGATAGGTTGATTTTTAACATCTTGAGGAAACTCCATACAGTTTTCCAGAGTGGCTGTACCAGTTTACATTCCCAAAAACAGTGCAAGAGGGTTCCCTTTTCTCCACATCCTCCCCAACATTTGTTGTTTCCTGTTTTGTTAGTTTTTACCATTCTAACTGGCCTAAGGTTGTATCTCATTGTGGTTTTGATTTGTATTTCCCTGATGGCTAGTGATGTGGAACATTTTTTCATGTGTCTGTTACCCATTTGTATGTCTTCTTTGGAGAGATGTCTGTTCATGTCTTCTGCCCATTTTTTAACTGGGTTAGCCAAGGGAATGATGACATAGAAAAACAAAGCTGGGGCATCATGTTGCCTGACTTCAAGCTGTATTACAAAGCTGTGATCACCAAGACAGCATGGTACTGGCATAAAAACAGACACATAGATCAGTGGAACAGAATAGAGAGCCCAGATATGGACCCTCAACTTTATGGTCAACTAATCTTTGACAAATCAAGAAAAAATAACCAATGGAAAAAAGACAGTCTCTTCAATAAATGGTGCTGGGAAAACTGGCCAGCTACATATAGAAGAATGAAACTGGACCATTCCCTTACACCATACACAAAGATAAACTCTAAATGGATGAAAGACTGCAATGTGAGACAGGAATCCCTCAAAATCCTAGAGGAGAGCATAGGCTGCAACCTCTACGACATCAGCCACAGTAACTTCTTTCAAGACACGTCTCCAAAGGCAAGGGGAACAAAAGCAAAAATGAACTTTTGGGACTTCATCAAGATAAAAAGCTTCTGCACAGCAAAGGAAACAGTCAAAAAAACTATGAGGCAGCCCACGGAATGGGAGAAGATATTTGCAAATGACACTACAGATAAAGGACTGGTATCCAAGATCTACAACGATCTTCTCAAACTTAATAAGGACGCTTATTTGGGGATCAGCCAGAACTGCTTGCTTGGGGCTGCACACGTCCTGCAAGTGAGCCTCAGACCAAGGACCCAAGTGAGCTCCTCCTGGGAACACGACACCCACGTTGAAATGATTGTGTGGCATCCTGTGGTGCAGTTACCGGACCCAGCAAGACTTCCTCACCACAGAGCCGGAGACCCACACAAGCCATCTCCGATTCGGGCACGATGTGGTGTGAACAAACAGCCACTGATTGTATCCGGGGGGAAGGGGGGAACTACTGAGTTTCTAAGCGTGTTATGATTTGGGAAGAAAATGTCTTCATAGAGAAGGATGAGAGCTTGGCCTCAGATCAAAAGCATTTTGCCTAATTAGGGGCATAAGTAGGCTTCACAAAGTGATGGTTATTGATCCTAAAGAAGTAATTTATGTAATGTTTTCTATTTCCCGTAAACATTTTATTGCAACAAACATTTATTCATTAATGCATGTGAGGAAGCCAGGGAACCTGAAATGCCACGTCTGATAGAAAACAAACAAGTCCCCTGTGCTGCAGATCAAAGGCCCTTAGTGGGAATTTCCGGTCAAATTCTGTTGCCCAGCCCAGGCGTCTTTGGCCAGAGCAGCCAGTCCCGAGGGCAGCTGTCCCAGCGAGCTTCCCCAGAGGAGAGGACACCCACCCGCTCGTGGGCCCAGCAGCCATCCCGTCCTGAAGCCTGTCCAGAGGCAGATGGGCTGATCGCCTTAAAGTAACTGTCACAGGGAAGGTCACAGAGGCATTGCCCCCGCCAGCAAGTGTGTCATGCAGACAGGGTCAGTCCGTACAGCCCCTGAGCTCCCACCACTGCAACATGCTTCTTTCTGAGCGGCGCTAACCGCACTAGAGGAAGGCGGTGGTGGATGTGAGGAAAGTCCCCCTGCTGGGACCCCTACTCTGCCCCCATAGCAGAGGGTGGACAGACCGCGTGCCGTCTGCACAGGCAGGCAGACCCTGCCGCGAGCAGTGTCCCTGGCCCCACCGGCCTCCCATCCCCGCTAGAGCACCTGCCAGAGCGTGACTCCGCTCCCCTCCTATCAGACTCCAGCTCCGTGGCCATCTCTCCGCGGCTCTCCCTGACCCCTCTCCCCTTGAGACTAGATCTAATAAAAACCCATCTGCCGCTCACACCACAGTAGACCCAACAAGCCACCTTGGTTTCATATTTGTTCTGGACAAATCTGAAATATTACTCAGCTAAAACAGACTGTGTCACCACTTTATCTGTGACGCTTTTTCATCACATACGTGAACAAACCATCCAAATAAAGAGCCTGCAGGAACGCCTTCAGGTCTGTCCACCTATAGAACCATGTCAACTGCAGACACATCATTTTACTCCTTCCTTTCCAATCTGAGTGCTTTTTATTTCTTCCTCTTGTATGTCTGCTGTGGCTGGGACTTCCAGCACCACTTCGAATAGGATGATTCATCCTTGCGCCCCAGGGATAAACCCCACTTGTCACTGTCACTTTTAATGTGCTGATTTGGGTTTGCTAGTGTTTATCGAGGATTTTTGCACCTACGTACGGGGATATTGGTCTGTCGTTTTCTTCTCTCGTGGTGTCTGTCTGACTTTGGTATTTGGGTGATTCGGCCTCATAAAATGAGTCACAAGTGTTCTCTCCTGTCCCATCTGTTGGAAGACTTTTAAAAGAATTGATATTAATTCTTCTTTGAACATTTAGTAGAATTCGCCACTGAAGCCATCTGGTCCTGAGCTTTTCTTTGCTGAGAGATTTTTTTTTTAACTTTTTTAAAATGGAAATACAGTTGAGAGATTTTTTTTATTACTGATTCAATTTCTGCATTTGTTATAATGACGACATACATTGTTACTCGGTCTTTCCAGGCATTCAATTTCCTCTTCCTTCCATTTTGGTAGGTTGTAGGTTTCTGGGAATTTATTCATTTCTTCTACATTATCCAATTTGTTGGTATATAATTGTTCAGAAGGGCCCCTTACGATCATTTTCACTTCTGAGGCACACATTGTAATATCTCCTCTTTAGTTTCTAATTTTATTTGAGTCTTCTCTCTTTTTTTCCTCAGTTAACCTAGCTGAAAATTTGTCAAATTTGTTTCTCTTCTTCACAAAACCAAAACACATTTCAAAAATTTGTTCATTTTTTTGTCTATTGTTTTCTTTTCTCTATTTATTTCTGCTCTACTCTTCATGATTGCCTTCCTTCTCCTAGCTTCGGGCTTGTTTGTTCTTTTTCTAGATGAGGTATACAGCTAGGTCCTGTGTCTGAGATCTTTCTTCTTTTTCAATGGTAGTGTTTACTGCTATAAGCTTCCTTCTTAGTTCGGGTTTTGCTGCATCCCATAAGTTTTAGTGTGCTGTGCTTTTGTTTTAATTTGTTTCAAAGTATTTTTTTAATTCCTTTTTCATTTCTTCTTTGAACCTATAGTTATTCAAGAGCGTTCTCTTTAGTCTCCATTTATTTGTGTATTTTCCCTCTTTTAAAAAAAATTCTAGTTTTATTCCACTGTGGTCAGAAAACAGGTTTGGCATGATTTCTATATTCTTAAATTTGTTAAGACTTGTTGGGTGACCTAATGTGATTTATCTTGGAGAATGGTCACTGTGTGCTTGAGAAGAATGTGTATTCTTCTGCTTGGGAATGGAAAGTTGTGTACATGCCTGTTAGAACCCCTTGGCCTATAGTGTTATTCAAGTCACCTGTTTATTGATTTTCTACCTGGACGTTCTATCCATTGTTGAAAATAATAGTCTCTTATTATTTCACACAATTATAGGAAAATACAGTATTATCATTATTATTATCAATAGCATTATGTAATACTCTCCTACTCTTCCTGTATTGATGCTGATCTCCCCCTTCATGTCTGTCCATATTTGTTTTATATATTTAGGTGCTCTGATATTGGGTGGAGAGATGTTTCTAATTGCTAAGTCCTTCTTTTGAATTGACTCCTTCATCACTGTATAATGGCCTTCTTTGTCTTTTGTTACAGTTTTTAGTAATTTACTATTTTGTCTGGTAGAAGTATAGCCACCTCTCCTTTTTTCTGGTTGCCTTTTCCATTGGAAAATGTATTCCATTCAAAGGAAAAGGTATTCCATTCCTTCTCAGTCTATGTGCGTCCTTACATATAAAGGGAGCCTCTTGTAGGCAGCATATCACTGCACACAGTGTTTGTTTCAGCCACTCTAAGCCTTTTGTTTGGGGAGTTTAATCCATTTTACATTCAGAGTAGTTATGCATAGGAGAAGACTTACTACTGCCATTTTGTTACTTGTTTTCTACCTGGTTTGCAGTTTTTGTTATTGTTCCTTTGCTCCTCTCTTGTTGTCTTCCTTTGTTGCTTGATATTTTTTTTGGTAACGATGTACATTGATTCTTTTCCCTTTATCTATTGTACGTCTATTATAGTTTTTTTGTGATTGCCTCAATGCATACATAAAATATCTTGTAGTTGTAGCTGTTTTAAGTGGGTAATGATTTAACTTCAGTTGCATACAAAATCACTCACCCCATTATGGTGTTGCATATTCTGTCTTTGGGTGTACCCTGTTCACCTTCAGGAGTGAGACACATGCCTTCACATGATTTCACGTTGCTATTTGGAGTGCTTTTGTTTTAATTTGAATAACTCTCTTCAGCATTTCTTGTAAGGCAGGTCTAGGGGTAATAAACTTCAATTTTTGTTTCTCTGGGAAAGTCTTTATCTCTTCTTCATTTTTAAAGGGTAGTTTGCCAGGGATAGTAATTGGTTGGCTTTTCTTTTTCTTTCAATATTTTGAATATGTCACCCACTCTCTTCTGGTCTGTGAGGTTTCTGAGGTTTCTGCTGAGAAATTTACTGGACAGCTTGTGGGTGTTCTTCTGTATGTGATGAGCCACTTTCCTCTTGCAGCTTTTGAAATTCTCTTTGTCTTTGATTTCTACAATATAATTAAATGTGTCTCCGTGTAGACCTCTTTATGTCTAACCTATTTGGAATCCTGTGGCTTCTTGAATCTGTATGTCTATTTCCTTCCTTAGATTGGTGGGGGTGGTCATTATTTCTTTAAATATCCTTTCTGCCTCTTTATTTTCTGTTTCTAGACTCTCGTAATACATATTTTGTTTCTTTGAAGGCATCCTATAAATCTCGTAGGCTTTTTTCACTCTTTCCATTCTTTTTTTGTTTCTTCTCTGACTGGATAATTTCAAATGCCTTGTCTTTGAGCTCACAGGTACTTTTTTCTTCTTGATCAAGTCTCCTGTCGAAGCTCTCTGTTGCATTTTTTTTTCATTGCAGTCATTTTATTCTTCACCTTCAGCATGTCTGTTTGGTTCCATTTTATGATTGCTATCTCTTTGTTAAACCCATTGTTTTGTTCATGTATTGTTTTCCCAATTTCATCAAGTTGTCTACCTTTGTTCTCTTGTAGCTCAGTGAGCTTCCTTAAAATCATTACTTTGAATTCTTGGTCAGGAAATTCCTGGCTTTCCATTCCTTTGAGGTTAGTTACTAGAAATGTTTGGTGTACCTTCTAGCCTTGCTTTGGTGCCTATACATTTGAAGGAACAGTCACTTCTTCCAGAGTGTAATGCCTCACTTCAGTGGGAAAGGCCTTCACTGGCCAATGAGTGCAAGGGTGCCAGCTGGATGGCGTGCACAGTCGTGCCAGATTTGGCACTGGTTCCAGGGAGTATGACAACATGGAGTCCAGGTCACAGGCGTGTATACAGCAGCACTGAGACCAGGGCATAGGGGCAATGCCTTTCTTGTTCGTGGCAGTTCACCTGAAAGAACACGCATTTTCTGGGCCATCTCTGTCCTGTTTGTTATGTGTAGTCAAAAGGGCTGCAATGTGTGTGTCTCTGTGAGCTTGAGGAAATGCACAACAATGGCCAAGTCCTGGCTTTAGTCAGTGCCTCAGATGCACTATTTGAATTTATTTAGCTATTTTCATCTACTTCATTTCTCCTCCCCAGAACCTATTTTCAGGGTAAAGAAAGAATACTGGGGGTCAGGGGGAGAGGCATCAGACAAAGGCATTTGCAGTTTGTCCTTTATGGCATTCCGAAGTGAGTACGACACTGATGTCAACGGTGATATTGCAAAACAGGCGTTAGCATACTTTAGTAGTTAGGCAATAACTAAAACTCTTCTTGAATTTAACAAAAGCTGGGAAAGGAAATATTACTTCCTTTATGGAACAACTACTTTTTCCATTGTGAATCTCTTTATCTTGATGCACTGAAATGGCTTTTATCATTCCTGTCTTTTTAAATCCTGATGAACTCAAACAACCATGAATCAACCCCAAACAGAGGACCTCATCTGTTAGCACCCTCATATTAGCACACTAATGACATTTTAAAAGATTCTAATTAAACCCAGATGCAAAGTATCTTCCTAAGTACAACAGAAATCACGAGTTTGAGAAAAACAGAAATATTATCTTTTTCCAGTGCAGTTTTAGTTTATTTTCAACTGTTTTTTGGATTTCCGTTTGAAGCTGATTGTTTAAGTAGTAAGCACTGTTACTCTGTATAAACAGATTCGTGGCCATCGAACAGTGTAGACAATTGTGAATAGCTACACATTGTTAATCAATAGGTAGGTGTAGAGAGATCTCTGCATATAAACTTCAGTCCTCAGTAATCACCATAACAAGCATGCGGTCTCTCATTATAGGCTTTTCTGAAATCCTCAGAGAGTAAACAGGCCTTGGAAAGTACACTGTGGCTAAGAGCCCAAATGTTGGAGCCAGAATTCAAACATGTTGGTGTGATTC
The DNA here is from genome assembly GCF_002007445.2 of Ailuropoda melanoleuca. Taxonomy (NCBI): domain Eukaryota; kingdom Metazoa; phylum Chordata; class Mammalia; order Carnivora; family Ursidae; genus Ailuropoda; species Ailuropoda melanoleuca. Next base: position 988,980 of record NC_048232.1, on the reverse strand, counting down.
TAATCTTATAACTGACTGGCTGAGTCAGCTTGTCTCTCTCAGCCTTGGCTGCCCATCCAAAGAGCATTCATCCCACTGCGACTGGTCCCTGGGAACCACCCAGGGTGGGCGGTGGTATTGGCACCACTCTCCTCCCACCTGCCAGAAGAGGGGGCCTTCCCCTGCCACCCAGCCACTGAGTCCCTCTGGACCTCCAGCCACTCTCCACTGAAGGTGCTCAGGAGCCAGACAGCAAATTCACAAAGCAAACAGCAGAAAGCAGAGAGTGTGATCTATTTGTCAGACAGAGGGAAAAAAGAAGGTCAGCTCCTAATGTTACTAAACCTTTGTTATCAACATAGCATGAGCCATTGATATAACTGCCCCCCTTTTTACTTTATGCAGATCCTTTATTTTAAAGGAAAGGACTGTTTTCTTCACTTTCCCTAGACTTATTGTAACTAAGTTCTTAACGTAACTAATCATGCAGAATTTTAAAATACCAACAACACGACTTAAAAGTGCCTTCATGTCTATAAAAGTGTATTTACAAATGTAACCAGCCCCCAGACCTGTCTATTCATATCTGTCCCATCATACATAAGAGGAATCTTCCTATCCACTGGCTAAGAACTCTCTTGTTCAGCAAATGGCCCACAGCTAGAGCCCATCAACTTGGGGAGCCAACAGTAAAGGGAACATAACTGCTGTGCCCCTGGATTTGCTTGGTTGGTCTTGGCACATGCAGAGGGAGGCATACGGGTCATGGTCTTCTTTGAGGAGCCAAATTCGGTGGGGGTCACTGTGTGGCAATGAGTGGGGCAAGGCCTGCAGAAACCAAAGGGAGAGACGGAGTGGGGGTGGGGCACGCACAGAGCTGGTGAGAGGGAGGGACAGCCACCTAGGGACCAGAGACCACGAGATGGTAAGACGGGCTGATGTTTCATGGCACATGTCCCTGCTTTTGCAGGGAGAGGTGGTCCATTCCCAGCCCCAGCTCAGCCGTCCCTCCCCACTGCTGGCACACAGGCCCGTTCCAGGTTTCACACAATGCTGGCAGGCGAGGGGCCATGGTAGCAGGAATGAATGCAGCGTGGGAAGCAGGGGTTACGGCCACGGAGCCGGTGGGGTCAGTGCGTGGAGATCACAAAGAGGGAACATCGGGGTGAAGGGGTTCCTAGCTAAACCGACCTAACAGGACCCTCGCTGAGGACAGGCCAGATGGTCAGGCATCACGTGGGGGTGCTGAGGATGGGGAATTAGGTCAGGTATCGAGGGTGGGGGCTTCTAGTCCTGCTGAGATTGGATAATGCAGAGAAAAACAGAGAAGCCCAAAAGGCAGGACTGGTTGAAAACAGCTCGGGGGAGGCTGGTGGAGTTTGGCCAAGGAAAGAATCTTGCTTGCATCATTGTTGAGCTTCACTGCACATCTGAATCCCTGAGCAGCTTGCAGGCAACGCCAGTGCCTGAAACTCTGACTCAGAGGATCCACGAAGGGCTCTGTGGACCCACAGGCGGCTGCAGCCGGGTCTCTCTCCCCCTGGGAAGTCTTCCTTCTCCAGTTACCCGGGGTCATTTGCTCCCCGAACTCCTACGGCGAAAACAGTCATGAAACCCAAACTTGTGTAAGAGGCAGAATTTCACATGCCCCGCCTCCTACCTCTGCGACTATGTGTGCGTTTATCAGGGTTCTGTGCTCGTTTTGGTCTGAGAATATAAGCTGCACGCCCAAACCATTCACCGTCCTTCCTGCCCTGCCCATCTCTCTTGAGGCAGGACAACGGCTGAGCACGTGCCCTGGGATCTGACCACCCCTGTGTGAATCCGGGACCCCATGTGCCCCTGGCAGGGAGGGTGAGTTCTCTCAGCCTGAGCTCGCTCATCTGCAAAGCAGGGTAATAGAGTAACTGCCTCCCAGGACAATAACGTCGATTAAGGGAAACGAGACACGCGGGGCACTTAGCACCTGCATGCAGTGAGTCCTTGAGAAATGCCGGCTACCACCTATCACACGATTTCTGTATTTCCTGTTCTGTATGATGGGCATTTTATACAGAGGACCTTGTCTTCTTTGTCTTTATATTTCATTAGTGTCTTGCTCAATACATTTTGATTTATTCTTTTCCCCGGGGCAGGTATTGAGACAAGACAAAAGTGGAGGTGCTTGAGACAGTGTCTCCACTGTGGCTTCTCCGGAGCCACTCGGGACACAGCTGAGCTCTCCCCGTCACAACTCTGACAAACACCTTTCCAATACCACGCCGGCTTTCCTTTGGGGGTGCGTCAGAAGCCACATGTGCTCTACAAAGCCCCCCCGGGCAAACGCACTCTTTGATGGGGGCACACTGTGTGCCTGTGTTGACACTGCGATTGCCAAGATGAGTAAGACACAGTTCTCGCCCTCAGGCCTCCAGGGCAATCACGGTGACGCTCCTGTCAACAGTCACAAGATAATGTGTCCCAAGGACAAAATCAGAGAGAAGGGAACCCAAAGTCAGAGAACGGTGAGCAGACACGTAGCCAACGGTGCAGGGCAACGTACCCCCAGACAACACGTGATGTTCAAACGCACTGATGTCAGAGACACTGTCTTCCAAACAGAAAAGTAATTACAAATTTAAAGCTGATACAAGATCAAGCAAATAGTTTAACTCGCCCAAAACTGACCAACGTTTCCACTAAAAGGGAACTACGTCAAGTGGGTGGCGTGTGTGTGATCTCTCCCTGAGACTGGCTCTGGGTCCAGGAAGATCCAGCGTCCATGCCGGGCTGCAGGGTCGAGTCAAAGGTACAGCTTTGTAGGTTCAGCAATTCAGCGGACAACCAGGCTCCCATAGTGCACACGGCACTGGGAGAGCAGGCGGGGGGACAGGCAACAGCGCGGTCACGGTTAACCAGGGTCAGGGGGGACTGCAAGAAAGCACTCGGCTCAGGGAAGCATGTCGTGGAGTTCTGCCTCAACACACCCGCGGCATCGCACGCGCCTGCCTAACTGTGCCAGAACCTAACCCTCAAGCAGCTGGGTCCTGGGAAAACTTGCACTTCATGCGAGTAAGTGACAAGCACTTCTGTATTGTTTCTAAGCACCTCTGTGCTTGCACACGTCTGGGCGAGAACAACGTCAACCGCATCGGTGTCAAGAGCTAGGCAGTGAGCGCACGGGACACCCTCAGGCATCAAACACCCGATGTGTCATCTCACCTGTAACAACCCTGTGGGGGAGGCACGATTCCTGTTTCAGAGAAGAGGAAATCAAGGCCTGAACAATGCTCGGCCTCAGGCCACTGTTAAGCAACTACAACAGGATTTGAATCTGGATCAGGATGACTTCAGAGTCCGTATTTAAGCTCTGAGCCGAGTAACCCCTCTTGGTCTATCCATGGTCTGTCGCACCCTACCTCTGTCTGCATGCTTCACCATGGCATAGCAAGCCACTCTGGCACCCAGGAGCTCCAAACAGACTTATTCTGCCCACACGCCTGCCACGTGGGTAGGGCTCAGCGGGGACGGTGCCCCTCTCTCCACACGGCACTAGCTGGGCAGTTTGGCTGGGGCTGAGGACCCCTCCCTGGAGGGCCCACCCGGGGGCTGCAGGTTGGTGCTGGCTGTGTGTGGTCTGGGAGCTCAGCCTGGCCACTGGCCAGGACCTAGGCTCCTCTCCATGGGATTCCTCCTGGCTGGGTTCCAAGAGGGAGCACCCCAGGACAAGACACAGGTCATGGCATTAAGGACTGCTCAGAGGTCACATGCCACCATGCCTTCCTTGCTCTGCTGGGACAGTGTCCAAGGAGAGGACACAGAGCGAACCGTTGCATAGGAAGGCACACAGGGCTTAGTGGTAAGATGAGCTGGCAGGATGGGCAACGTTGGCACAGCCGTCTTTGGAAAATGCAATCTGCCAAAGGATAGTCCCTCCTAGCTTTGGGACCCATGCCACATCCTACTGTAACACTCGAGCAGGGAGCACAGCCACAGAAAGGGCTCCGAGGAGCCACCTGCGGCCAGCCTCATGCTGGTACCTGTCAATCACGATGTGGTCAGTGCTCCCCAAAACACACATCTGGCTCTGCCGCGCCCTGGCCCCAGGACAACCACTCACGTAGCTCCCTGAAGACTGTGGCCAGGAGTGCTAACCCCAAAGCAACACCTTCTAGCCTTCGTCTCTTCCTCTGCCCACGGCCGCTGGTCGCCAGAGCACTACTGCTTCTGGGGACACTGCATGCTTCCCCCAAAAGGAAGTGCATCATCCAGAAATGTCTGATGCAGCAGGCCAGGTGTCTGTGCTGAAAATCAGAACCAGGCCATCGGGGTAATTCCAGACGGCTCCTCCACAGACGAGGAAGCCGTGCTCCAGAGAGGCTCCCTGCCCAATTCCTCCCATTCCACGTTGAGCACTTTCTCTACCATGTGGGTGACAGTAAGGATTTTTTCCTCTTTCAGGACTACTTTCAAATTTGTTATTGGTCTCTAGGTAATTTGAGATATAGAATAATTGAATAGCTAATTTGAATTATGTAGTTGGACTTTGAAATTAATGAGGCTTGATTGCCATTGTCAGCAAACAGGAATCATTACGAGACCTAGAGGCACCTCTTCCATGGACACACGAGGGGACGCTGAGATGGAGCCGTGGAAGTTCATCTCCTACTTAGTGGGATTTCTCTGAGCCGTGGCATGCCGCCCGCCAGCTCAATGCCGTGGGGAGCAGCCCTTCCACTGCCCGGTTCTGGAAGGGGAGCACAGTTGGCCACGCCCCCCTCCCAGTGGTGCTGCTTCCCAAGGCCCTGGGGACCCACACCCCAGGACAGTCCTGCATATTTACCATGGTCTGGGGGTGGGGGGCCGCACAGCAGGCGCCATGAAGGGAGCACTGGAGGACGGGGCAGCCTTGGCTCCCAGATCCTGTCTGGCCCCACCCATATGCAAATCTAACCTTTCTGATATTTCAGCATTATAAACCCAAAGACAGGATTTCAACAGGAAAATATTTACTGAAGGCTTTCTCTTTCATAATCTATCGATTTTAATATCCTTACCACTTTGGCTAAATGTCAATTTTACCCTGAGGATGGCTATTGCAAATTTGAACACATTTTATTTATTTATGGCATTCAAAATATTAGTGTTGGAAATGAGCAAAGTTTGAGTCTTTCAGTGTTCCTATTTAAAGTTTATTTTTCCTATTTGAATAATGCTGGTAATTTGCCATGGTAATTGGGGCCAACGGGCAACGCACAGCAACAAGAGACAGAAACTAACGTAGCATTTCTCACGGCGATACACAGCTCATTAATATGGGGCCAACTTCCCCACTTAACCTTTGGGACCAGAAGCACCTGATTATCACTATCATTCAACCAGAAGCCAAATCCTCTCCCCTCTGATCACTTCTGCTCCCGTCGTCCAGCCTGTACCAATCTATGCGTGAACAGCCTGGATGCTGCACATCTCGGATCCGGGCTCACCGGAGCTGCGAGCAGCGGCTTGGGGGCACGCCTCCCCAGCCCCACCCCCACACGAGCTCCTGCCCTAAGAGCAGCTGGGGTGGCTTTTGCGAGGCTTCCCTGAGGAGCTGCCTTGTGCCCAGGGAGGCTGAGCATGCCTCGTGAAGGACACATTCACCCCCTCCCACTGGCAAGGGGCCCCTTACAGGCATTTTCTAAATTTCTAAATCACCAATAATGAGTACAGCTAGATGTCTCTCTTTTTCATATTGAACAAAGAATTTATGTTGCCAATGACTTGGGTTTTTCCAGACTTTAAAGCTTCTCTGTGCAGGGCTTTCTACTGCAAAGCTGGCCTCTCACTCGTGCCCGGGGCCAGCCTCTCCCGGCCCTACCCCAGACCACACCAGACCCTCATCTGTCCACTGCAGGAGATGGCGGTGTCCAGAGGGCCACCACCCCAACCCTAAGTTTTCTCCTCACCACCAGGATACCCACTGCGCTCCCAGCCAAGGACTGGACCAGACAGACATGGAGGGAGGGTCTCTGCAGGGCCCCTCCCCCCCCATACCTTCTCCATTGATGGTCACAGGCTTGGGCGCCTACAGAGCTCAGCCCGGCACCTGCTCCTGCCTCCAGCTCCCCTACAGGGGCCTCTGCCTGTGGAACGCAGGGTGTCTCAGGGGTGGGACTTTCACTGAGGGCTGGATGAAGCAAGAGAAGTGACAGTTCAGTGGTGGGGTGGGTGGGGCAACAGGCTGCCGTGCTCCAGAGCCCCCAGATCTCTGCACACCTGCCCCCTCTGTGAGACCCACTGGCTTCTCATCTTTGCACAAAGAATGCCCCAGATGGGGCCCAGAGTCACCCCCAAATTCTGCCAGCCACTGCCCCTTGAAGAAGAGGGGCTACCGCTCCCACTCTGGGGAGCCCTTTGTAGGGGCCGAGTCTATTGGGCAGGGGTGGAGGGGTTAGCCTGGGATTTCGGCAGAGGGCTGCAGGCGCCCTCCATTACCACAAATGGGCGAGGGCTTTGGTATGCTCGCTGCCTGAGCGACCCACCCTTGTGCTTGGCTTTAATCTTGGAGGATTTACAGTGTGTGGTCAGGTTTAAGCTGTTTTCTGAGATTTGAGGAACCCGCCCCCAGAAGAACCGCAGACATCACAGGCACAACAGCACAACACAGAGCTCACGCACACAGACACACACAGCTCCATCACGCCCGGCTTCTTGCTTGCTTCACAACCGTGGCCAGTCCCCCATCTCTCTGAGCTCCCGCCTCTGCAACCGTGAGATAGGACCACCGCCATGTGCTGGGGGCTCTGTGGGGGGGACACGGGGCGTGTGCTGGGGACTCTGCGGGGGGACACGGGGCGTGTGCTGGGGGCTCTGTGGGGGGACACGGGGCGTGTGCTGGGGGCTCTGTGCGGGGGGACATGGGGCGTGTGCTGGGGACTCTGCAGGGGGACACGGGGCGTGTGCTGGGGACTCTGCGCAGGACGACAGGGCCGCAGGAACAGCAGCTGTGGGTAAACACAGTGCCTCGACCTTGCTGGTGAGGACCCTGTCCTCACAGTCAACCTGCGGCCAGTCTGAGCCCAGGAAGGTCCCCCTGTGCGTCCTGAGCAGCGCGAGAACTCGCTGCGCGGGCCCGATACCCTTGCTGAGCTGTGTCCCCACTGCCTACATACCCGGGGAGCCCGAGGAGGACCACGGCAAATATCCGCTGAATAACCACAGGAGCTCCCCCATCTGAACAGTGGCCTTGGCTCGACCCCTGGCGGCCTTGCGGCTTTGACCCCTCAGCACTACGCTGTACAAGTCCTCCACTCAGACCATCGGACCTTGTCCCCGACCCTGAAGAGGGAGCCCCACGGAGGACACGCGCCGTGGGCCGTCTCCACCGCGCACGATCCACGTGCTGGCTCGCACCCCCCGGTCAGCAAAAATACTGACCCCTTGTCCACAGGGACATTGTATACATACGACATATGGAAGAGAAAGAAAAACTACCTTTTCAGGATGTTCCAAAAAAAGGACACAGCTTCTAAGAGCCACTGGGATGGGTGGAAAATCCTGCTCACAGCGGAAGCCTCCACAGGAGCCAGACTGGGAACTTTGTGGAGAGAGGGAGGGGGAGGTGCGCCAGCCGAGGTCTGTGAGGGTCTGTGATGCTCTCGGGGACAGAGACAGGGGATGGGTTTGCAAGGCCTGCAGCTCCCGCCAAGCCCTGCACACAGGCCTGGGTAAAGCGAGGGCGGGGGCTGCTCTGAGTCACAGTGAGGCGACTGTGTGTTCGCGGCGGGGAAAATGTCTTACGTTAATTTAGGAAGCAATACTACAATATTGCTTGACCCGTGTGGTGAAAAATATACTCTTTAAGTTAAAGAATGTGTCCTAATCCGGATGCACTCGCCTGTTCTGGGGGACTGAACGAACTCCCCGTGGCGCACGGACGCACCCTGGAATTTGAATTTATGAAAATAATCAGTGACGTGAGCTGTTTTTAAGTACTTTAGCTGCTTCTACCATAAACCAAGTGCCAGGTGGGGAAGAAAATGGAATTATTTCGCCATCTGATTAGATGGGTTTGCAGTAAGCAAGCTGACTGTATATATTAAACCCCAAGTAATTAAAACATAAAAACGCTGGTGTTAAATTAGACAGTAAGGATATGCGCTCCTACGTGAATTCTAAGTTTCCGTCTAGCCTCTAGCTCCCCACGTAATCAAGCACGTCAGTTACAGACACAAGCGCACCGGCGAAGGCCGACGCACGGCTGCAATCGTGTGTGTGACTGAATTAACAACCGAGCCCCCAAAATAGCCGCGGTACAGGGGGCGACGGCAGGGGAGGAGAGTTCTGGGCAGGGCAGGCTCCTCGGGCCTTTCCCCAAGCCCATGCACGTCTAATTTCCCGAAAACTCCTGCGAGTCTGGACGAAGACAGCTTGCAAGCCACGCTCTCTGATTTCTCTTCCTTCCACTCTCACAACCAGGAAAATGAAGGGTCGATATTCCATCAAATCCTTCCTTGCAAAACCACAAGCAAGTGTTTATATAACACCAGTTACACATCACAGGTAAATTTCAAGCAGCTCACTATCCCCTTCTCTACGTTTTAATTAGATATGCCACCACCGGAAGTGAGCAGGGTTAAAGAAGCCTTGCCTTTCTTTTTACATTCACATTTATACAGCGTTAATGGAGAAATGTGCTTCACATAAACGCAAAGGACCCCCCAAAAAAAGGAACAAAGCAAATGGACTGTAGGGGAGGAGACGGGGCGTGCCCAGGTCTGAGGGGAGGGGGCCGAGGTTGCGGGTGGGGGGAGAGCTTGCACACCCCTCGGCGCCGGGAGCCGCCTGTCCTTCCGATCGCTTTTGGCTCAGTCCATCCGCTCTGCATCCAGCGGAGCCTGGCGGGGTGCGTCTTTCCACCTGCACGCCTCAGGGGGCTCAGAAGCGGGCCAGCGAGTACCCAACAGGCAGGTAGCGCCAACACGTAGGTCCCCAGCAGAACAGCGGCTGGACCCTCCGTGGAGGGTCTGCTCACGCCTTTCTGGACCTGTGCCTGGACAGGAGCCCTCGGCCCTGCGCCCAGGTGAGAGCTCCTCTTCCCAGCAAGGCAGGTGGTGCTGGGCTGTGTCTTGCTGCTGGTCCCGCAAGAACAGTGCTCAAAGGCTCTTGCTCAAAAGCAGTGCTCACCGAGGCGGCATAGAGCCCTCAGACCCCGGGACCCTGTGCCCACCAGCCTCGCTCCCTACTCGCACGCCTTCAGTCGGAGCTCGGAGCTCCCCTGCGCACCTGGATCCATCTGAAGGCGGAACTTGATAAAACCTGCCATTGGGGGCGGGGGGCAAGGGCACCAGGNGTTACAGACACAAGCGCACCGGCGAAGGCCGACGCACGGCTGCAATCGTGTGTGTGACTGAATTAACAACCGAGCCCCCAAAATAGCCGCGGTACAGGGGGCGACGGCAGGGGAGGAGAGTTCTGGGCAGGGCAGGCTCCTCGGGCCTTTCCCCAAGCCCATGCACGTCTAATTTCCCGAAAACTCCTGCGAGTCTGGACGAAGACAGCTTGCAAGCCACGCTCTCTGATTTCTCTTCCTTCCACTCTCACAACCAGGAAAATGAAGGGTCGATATTCCATCAAATCCTTCCTTGCAAAACCACAAGCAAGTGTTTATATAACACCAGTTACACATCACAGGTAAATTTCAAGCAGCTCACTATCCCCTTCTCTACGTTTTAATTAGATATGCCACCACCGGAAGTGAGCAGGGTTAAAGAAGCCTTGCCTTTCTTTTTACATTCACATTTATACAGCGTTAATGGAGAAATGTGCTTCACATAAACGCAAAGGACCCCCCAAAAAAAGGAACAAAGCAAATGGACTGTAGGGGAGGAGACGGGGCGTGCCCAGGTCTGAGGGGAGGGGGCCGAGGTTGCGGGTGGGGGGAGAGCTTGCACACCCCTCGGCGCCGGGAGCCGCCTGTCCTTCCGATCGCTTTTGGCTCAGTCCATCCGCTCTGCATCCAGCGGAGCCTGGCGGGGTGCGTCTTTCCACCTGCACGCCTCAGGGGGCTCAGAAGCGGGCCAGCGAGTACCCAACAGGCAGGTAGCGCCAACACGTAGGTCCCCAGCAGAACAGCGGCTGGACCCTCCGTGGAGGGTCTGCTCACGCCTTTCTGGACCTGTGCCTGGACAGGAGCCCTCGGCCCTGCGCCCAGGTGAGAGCTCCTCTTCCCAGCAAGGCAGGTGGTGCTGGGCTGTGTCTTGCTGCTGGTCCCGCAAGAACAGTGCTCAAAGGCTCTTGCTCAAAAGCAGTGCTCACCGAGGCGGCATAGAGCCCTCAGACCCCGGGACCCTGTGCCCACCAGCCTCGCTCCCTACTCGCACGCCTTCAGTCGGAGCTCGGAGCTCCCCTGCGCACCTGGATCCATCTGAAGGCGGAACTTGATAAAACCTGCCATTGGGGGCGGGGGGCAAGGGCACCAGGAACACTGCCAGCCCCGTGTCCACACCTGCTGCTGCTGGAAAGACAGGCAGTGGACAGCTCAGGTCCTGGTCTGGGCGCCCGGCAAAGCCTGATCATGCAGCTAATCTTCCCCAGCAAATGAAGACATCGGGCTCGTCCACAACATACAGAAATGACCCAAATTCACACTTCCACGGAAGACTGTCGCCCTCTGGGTTATGGCATGAGTGTGGAAGAATCGATGACAAGGTGAAGTGGTCCGCATGTGGCCCCAAAAAGGCAGCCCGCGTCCTGCCCCAGACCCTGCACCTCGGTCTCTGCAGCTGGGACGCGAAGGATCTGAGATCAGGTGGCCCTGAATCCAGGGACAGGCATCCTTTTAAGAGGCAGAAACGGACAGACACAGAGACACAGAGGAGGCAGGGATGGGAGGGACACCTGCAGCCCCCACAAGCTGAGGAAGCAGCAAGGACCTTCCCCCGCAGCCACAGGAGTGAGAGCAGCCCTCGGCATCTCGACCTCGGGCTGCTGTCCCCAGAGCC
>NC_048232.1:952802-977496 GCF_002007445.2 Ailuropoda melanoleuca | reverse complement strand
GGCGGGGGCTGCTCTGAGTCACAGTGAGGCGACTGTGTGTTCGCGGCAGGGAAAATGTCTTACGTTAATTTAGGAAGTAATACTACAATATTGCTTGACCCGTGTGGTGAAAAATATACTCTTTAAGTTAAAGAATGTGTCCTAATCCGGATGCACTCGCCTGTTCTGGGGGACTGAACGAACTCCCCGTGGCGCACGGACGCACCCTGGAATTTGAATTTATGAAAATAATCAGTGACGTGAGCTGTTTTTAAGTACTTTAGCTGCTTCTACCATAAACCAAGTGCCAGGTGGGGAAGAAAATGGAATTATTTCGCCATCTGATTAGATGGGTTTGCAGTAAGCAAGCTGACTGTATATATTAAACCCCAAGTAATTAAAACATAAAAACGCTGGTGTTAAATTAGACAGGATATGCGCTCCTACGTGAATTCTAAGTTTCCGTCTAGCCTCTAGCTCCCCACGTAATCAAGCACGTCAGTTACAGACACAAGCGCACCGGCGAAGGCCGACGCACGGCTGCAATCGTGTGTGTGACTGAATTAACAACCGAGCCCCCAAAATAGCCGCGGTACAGGGGGCGACGGCAGGGGAGGAGAGTTCTGGGCAGGGCAGGCTCCTCGGGCCTTTCCCCAAGCCCATGCACGTCTAATTTCCCGAAAACTCCTGCGAGTCTGGACGAAGACAGGCTTGCAAGCCACGCTCTCTGATTTCTCTTCCTTCCACTCTCACAACCAGGAAAATGAAGGGTCGATATTCCATCAAATCCTTCCTTGCAAAACCACAAGCAAGTGTTTATATAACACCAGTTACACATCACAGGTAAATTTCAAGCAGCTCACTATCCCCTTCTCTACGTTTTAATTAGATATGCCACCACCGGAAGTGAGCAGGGTTAAAGAAGCCTTGCCTTTCTTTTTACATTCACATTTATACAGCGTTAATGGAGAAATGTGCTTCACATAAACGCAAAGGACCCCCCAAAAAAAGGAACAAAGCAAATGGACTGTAGGGGAGGAGACGGGGCGTGCCCAGGTCTGAGGGGAGGGGGCCGAGGTTGCGGGTGGGGGGAGAGCTTGCACACCCCTCGGCGCCGGGAGCCGCCTGTCCTTCCGATCGCTTTTGGCTCAGTCCATCCGCTCTGCATCCAGCGGAGCCTGGCGGGGTGCGTCTTTCCACCTGCACGCCTCAGGGGGCTCAGAAGCGGGCCAGCGAGTACCCAACAGGCAGGTAGCGCCAACACGTAGGTCCCCAGCAGAACAGCGGCTGGACCCTCCGTGGAGGGTCTGCTCACGCCTTTCTGGACCTGTGCCTGGACAGGAGCCCTCGGCCCTGCGCCCAGGTGAGAGCTCCTCTTCCCAGCAAGGCAGGTGGTGCTGGGCTGTGTCTTGCTGCTGGTCCCGCAAGAACAGTGCTCAAAGGCTCTTGCTCAAAAGCAGTGCTCACCGAGGCGGCATAGAGCCCTCAGACCCCGGGACCCTGTGCCCACCAGCCTCGCTCCCTACTCGCACGCCTTCAGTCGGAGCTCGGAGCTCCCCTGCGCACCTGGATCCATCTGAAGGCGGAACTTGATAAAACCTGCCATTGGGGGCGGGGGGCAAGGGCACCAGGAACACTGCCAGCCCCGTGTCCACACCTGCTGCTGCTGGAAAGACAGGCAGTGGACAGCTCAGGTCCTGGTCTGGGCGCCCGGCAAAGCCTGATCATGCAGCTAATCTTCCCCAGCAAATGAAGACATCGGGCTCGTCCACAACATACAGAAATGACCCAAATTCACACTTCCACGGAAGACTGTCGCCCTCTGGGTTATGGCATGAGTGTGGAAGAATCGATGACAAGGTGAAGTGGTCCGCATGTGGCCCCAAAAAGGCAGCCCGCGTCCTGCCCCAGACCCTGCACCTCGGTCTCTACAGCTGGGACGCGAAGGATCTGAGATCAGGTGGCCCTGAATCCAGGGACAGGCATCCTTTTAAGAGGCAGAAACGGACAGACACAGAGACACAGAGGAGGCAGGGATGGGAGGGACACCTGCAGCCCCCACAAGCTGAGGAAGCAGCAAGGACCTTCCCCCGCAGCCACAGGAGTGAGAGCAGCCCTCGGCATCTCGACCTCGGGCTGCTGTCCCCAGAGCCAGGGGGGACAGATTTCTGTGGTTCTGAGCCACCCCACTTCTGGTCACTGGCTCCGGCCGCCGCAGGACACGCAGACACAGTGCCTGGGACACACGCCCACTCTCTCTGGATCTCCATCCCCAGGTCACAAAAGACAGGATGGGCTCCAGCCCCAAGCACACCCAGGACTGACTCCACGGCTCCTAGTGGAGGTGAGGCATCTCACCAGCAGCCTGGGTGCCTTCCAGGGCCCAGCTGGGGAAGACCCCCCACCAGCACACACGTCCCATGCCCAGCAGGCCCAACGGAGGGACCTCGCCACCTGCCAGGCCTGAATCGTCACGCCTGTATGGTGCCCAGCACTATGGGTTTCGGCAGCGGCAGCAGCACACCCCCCGCAGCACTGGAGAAGCGGGCCCCACACCTCAGTGCTGTCCCTGCACAGGTTTCTAGAGTCTGGGAAGCAGGCCCGTTTCCGCATGAATGTGTTGTACTGCCCGTAAGTGGGATTTTTTTAAAAACTGCCTATCTTTCACATCTTTATTGAGCCCTGTTCTCATCTGTAGCACAATATCCGGACTCCTGGCAGGGAAGTGAAGCTCCATCCCGTCCCAGGAATGAGCCTCGTGCCCCCTCGTGGACCACGACAGGAAGATGCAGCTAATGATAATCAGTGGTGATGAGGACGACGATGAACGAACAGGCAGCGTCCGGGAGCACTGACGAAGCACGGGGCAGCACGCTAAGCATCTAAGATGCATTAACGCGTTCAAGCCTCACAAAGGCACCGTCGGTTGGAAATTAAGAGGATTACGTTATAAGTCAGGAAAACGGGCCCACGCGATTCACACCAGATCTCTGTCTCCAACACCCATGAAGGGCGCTGCCACCCAGCCTGCCTCCGCCAGCAGAGCAGTGACGCGTCCGCCATGGGACCAGGTGGGAGGGAGGAAGGCGACAAGGAAACCACATTCTTGGGCCACACTGCCCTTGTCATCGCACATGAGCTGCTTTAATAGGGACACAGGTCACACTAGGAAAATTCAACAAGTGGGATTCCGTCAACTTGGGGTGTGTGTGCGCGTGTGTGTGTGTGTACACACATGTGCACGAGCGTGTGTGCTGTGCACGTGTGCCTGCATCTCTGCATGTGTACACATGTGCTCGTGAACACGTGTGGGTGTGTACTGCACACGTGTGCCTGCATCTCCGAGTGTGTTGTACATGCACATGTTCACTATCTCCGGCTGTGTGTCTGTGACTGCGTGTGTGCACATACATGTGTGCGTGTGTCTGCATCTCACGTGTGTGCCTGTGCGCGTGTGCACATACATGTGTGCGTGTGTGCCTGTGCGCATGTGCACATGCGTGTGCGTGTGCCCGCATCTCACGTGTGTGCCTGTGTGCGTGTGCACATACGTGTGCGCATGTGCCCGCATCTCACGTGTGTGCCTGTGTGCGTGTGCACATACGTGTGTGTGTGCCTGCATCTCACGTGTGTGCCTGTGCGCATGTGCACATACGTGTGTGCGCGTGTGCCTGCATCTCACGTGTGTGCCTGTGCACGTGTGCACACAGTGAGGAGGGACTGTGGGTGAGCACAGGGAGCAGCTCAGCCAGGAGGTACGTGAGACTCTGGGGTATTTAGACCTCGGTTCTCCCACACTGGGAAGACAGGGGGCCGAGGGTCAGGGTGTGCAAGCCCCCACACTGCTCAGGGATCTATCACACGAGTGCTCCCCGAAGGAGAGCTGCAGGCTGGCCCCTTCGCGAGCCAGGGGAGGGCAAGAGCGGCTGGAGCCTCCCGCGAGCAGGCTCCGCTCAGGCGCAAGGCCAGGCAGGGGCTCCCCCGTCAGCACCCAGGCCTGCCACGGGTCCCCGTGGGGCCGTGGGGTCTCGGGACAGTGTACGCAGTGGCCTCCGGATGCCACACATGGGGACGTGGCTTAGAGGAGGAGGGAGGCCAGGACGCCACCGGCTCAGCCATCAAAGAGGCCTGGTGCTTGTGTCTTTCAGGAATTCGCAGACTCTGTGTCCCAGCTGGTCACGCAGAAGTTCCACGAGCTGACCGTGGGCCTGGCGTCCGTGCACGCCCGCCACAAAGCACTGGCAGGAATCGTCATGACCACAGGTAATGCCTCTTGTTTTCCCTGTGGGATCCCATCTGCAAGGACAGGAGACTTAGTGTTTGCCTGACCTTGGGAACCAGACGAGTCTCTCTTCCACACGAAGACATGAAAAAGAAAAACAGCAACAGGACCCAGAGAGCTCAGTGACGATTGCAGATGATCAGCAAATCCACACTGACGCCTCCTCAGACCGGCTCTGCCCACGCGCCTCGACTCCCGCGAAGAAGGGCCACGTGAGGACCTGGCCAGTGTCTTTCCTGTTAGGCTCCCCACCTCG
The DNA here is from genome assembly GCF_002007445.2 of Ailuropoda melanoleuca. Taxonomy (NCBI): domain Eukaryota; kingdom Metazoa; phylum Chordata; class Mammalia; order Carnivora; family Ursidae; genus Ailuropoda; species Ailuropoda melanoleuca. The sequence continues at coordinate 972,979 of NC_048232.1, read as the reverse complement.
TGGTCAAGAACGCTGTGCACTGTTGGTGTTGGTACGGCTGGAGCCCAAGGTCAGGCCAGGCCACCGATTAGTTGCCTCTGGCGGGTGGGTGAGGAGGCTGCCCGCGTGCGCCTCGTGCTTTCCCACCACACCTGCACTTCCTCCGTGCACAGGACGGCGGCCTGTTGCAGGGGACCTAAGTCCCCACTGGGGTGCAGACCACCCCGAGCCCCATCTCAGGAGACAGGGGACACTCCTTCCTGCCAAGCGGTTCACAGACATGGAACCCGGTCCACACGAGGGGCAGGACAGGAGGGGAACGTCCAGACCGCAGGGAAGGTCGTGGCCTCGGACAGCCAGGGTGGGAGACACATGGTTCATTTTCAGCAATCAGTTTTTGGTGAAAACGTCTATTAATGGTAACTAACCAGTTGGTTATTTGAATTGTACTGTTTCTGATTCCAGAGTTGGGCATGAGCTGGTAGTGACCTACTCGAAAGGATGCTTGCAGAAATAACGGACTTTGGGTTAAGTTTCACACAGACGCTTTGCGTGTGTAGACAAAGACATCTACCTGGTGACCAAACATATTTGGGTTAAAAATCAATTAAAAACCAGGGGGTCAGCCTATCTTTCCTACCATTCCGCCCCGAGGACTCCCAGATTCTGCCAAGCGCAGGACCTCAGGGCTTTAGCGTAAGGGCATATATTGCTCAACCTGTCCATTGTGGGCATCTTGGTGAAATGGAATTAAAAATGCGTCCCCTGCTGTAATTGGGTGAGTAGAATGAGGCGTATGAAATGTTCTGAAAGGTAGCCATGACTTCGTGAGGATAATGCGCTCAGGCAAAGGCAATTCCGTTCGGTCAGTGACGCCACTGTATCCAGGGCCGGCATTCTGCCCGAGCCACCAACCCGTGCCCTCGGTACATTCAAACAGCTGCCTCCATGTAGAAAGTGAAATATTCTAAATTGAGGGCTAAGGGTCCACCTCGATCGAGATCATTCCCGCTGGACCTGGCATTCCTCTCTCTGGCAGCCAGCAGCTGTCCATCAGATGCATATACATGTAGGACACCATTCTGCACACCCAAGGGGGCAACAAGAAAAGACACAGCCCCCGCTTCAGGACACAGTCTAGGGAACTGTGAGAGGTGGTGCGGACTGAGAGCAATTGCTTGGGTTTGAATCCCAGCTCTACCTGCAACTAGCCACGGGAACTTAGGCCCATCAGCCTCTTGGCAACTCGGAGGGAGGGAGGGAGGATGGATAGAAGGTGAGAGGGAGGGACGCAGTTTTCTCCTTCACTGAGCTCTCTTCCCAACCCCAGAGCTTAGGTCGCTATGATCTGCTGACTAGTTTTTCCAGCATTTCTCAGCTCTGGGGCCTATTGCCCAGTATCTTCCCACTTTTCTGGAAAACTCAATCCTGGGAAGTCTTGAAACTACTCTCAGACTTCCCCTGGAAAACATTAACATTTTACAAAGACTCATGGGGAATAGCCAGTGAATGCACCGGCTTTGGTGCAGGCCATCTACCTACTTGAACGGGATTTATTCTACGAGATGAGACTGCACGAGGTCACACTTCACTAATTAGTGACTGTAAACACTGAGGAAGAAATTGCTGAAACTTACCTTCTTGTTATAAAGAGAAGTTTTAATAAACACATTGATTAACAAGAGATTAGGGAGATGTATGCAAAATTACTGGTAGAAATATTTTTTAAAAACCATTTACTTCAAGTCGATGCGACACCTGACCTTACTTGCTGTTCAGGTATTTAAGCAAACGTGCAGGAAGCTCCAACAGGGAAGGATGGTCTTACTCGTTGCTGTCTCTGCTACAAGGCTGTAAAAGTGTGCCGATTCTGTAGGAAAACCTGCTCCTGACGCCTCCCATTTCCAGGTGGGACGCCAACTCGTCCATGTCACTCAGCGCTTACAGGTGCTTCCCCCTCGTGAGCCATTAGGAGAAATGTGACAGCAGAGACATGTGCTTGCAAAGAGAATAGTTCTTACTTTTATCCAAATACAAATATCTGGTAAAAACTCAACAGAAGGGAGGGGCACCTGGGTGGCACAGCGGTTAAGCGTCTGCCTTCGGCTTAGGGCGTGATACCGGCGTTCTGGGATCGAGCCCCACATCAGGCTCCTCCGCTATGAGCCTGCTTCTTCCTCTCCCACTCCCTGCTTGTGTTCCCTCTCTCGCTGGCTGTTTCTATCTCTGTCGAATAAATAAATAAAATCTTAAAAAAAAAAAACTCGACAGAAGGGAGCTCGGGAAGGAGCACGGCTCTTTCCCACCGGCTCGGCAGGGAAGCTGGTGCTAATCACTTTCCTTTTGGGTCCTCGTGACTCCAAACACTATATTCGTCCTGTATTTCCATTTTTTTCAATTCTGAATACTGATTTGCGCTGGTAAAATCTGACACTTCTTGATTTTTCATTATCGTGTTTGTAACATTCATAGTTTTAGGTAACATGCTTACACTTTTCTTTCTTATGCTATCAAGTGGAAAGGGTGCCCTCTGCACCCCTGCCCTGCCTGGCGAGCCGCCTCGTCTCCCTACACGCATGTTTTCACATGACCATTACTGGCACTTACAGTCTCTTCTATACCATGCTTCAGTCTTCCATCCCTTGTCCTAAATGTCCTAAATGTGGGAAACCATGACACGGCCTCGTGCAGTCAGGACACAGTGGGGGCAACCACTGCCAAGCGCGGCTCAGCTGGGGTTCCTGTGCTGTCCCCGCACCACGTCTGTCCTGAGAGCGCCAGCGTCCGGCCTCGTACATTCTCACGAGCCCTGCCACCACTCGCTCAAAGCTGCGTCACGTTTACAGTTGACCCCAATTTGTTGCTGGACTTCCACAGAGAGCTCCTGAAGTATTATGCGTGCTTTCCGGATGCTCCACTTTCTTTTCTTTCACTGAAAAGAAGGAAGCATCTTTGGCACACGTGCTGGGCGACGAGTCCCCGCGTTCGCAGACAGGCCCACGCCCTTCCCCGGGCCCAGACCACCTCCCAGCACCAGCCTCACTTCTTTCTCCTCCCTTCTCCCAGCCTGACAGATGCAGCCTCAAGAAACACCCTTCAAAGTGCGTGGGGACAGAAACTGGGCATGCTCGCTCATGGGCCGCACGCTGACCGCGCTCTCAAGCTCCTGGGGTAGCCTCACCTGGGGAGAATTCTGTGCTTGACATTATTTTCCCTGAGCATCTGGAGGGGATTTTTCTATTACTTCTTACTTAATGTTTCTAACCAGAGACATCTGGCTGACGTCTCTACCAGATCGCCCCCGCCCTCCCTTAAGAGTGAAAAGGCCCTTTTTGTAAACTGAATGTTTTATAATTTCATAAGAATGCATGTAGGCATGAGCCACGCACCTGCTCTGATTTATTTAAGCACTTTATTTCTGTACTTTTTCTCGAATCATTCCTTCCTTTACATACATTTTTGTCCAATTTTCATACTCTGACCGGAACCTCAGTTTCTTCCCTTTCCTGGTACCGTCTACCCAATTCCTCTATGTCCTTGGGCGCTTCCAAAACTTCTCTGAGAGCTCTTCAAATGCCCGTTGCTTCTTCATTTCTGCAATCGGTATCACTCAAGACATCTCTCTCGTTCTCAGGCTCCTCCTCCCTCCTGTTTTATAGATGTGACGCTCGTCACACGTCCTCGGGGAGCCTCACCAGCTGACGCCTGAGTCTCCTCTGTCCTCGGACTGTGCTTCCTCTGATCAAGCCCACCTTGTTTATAGTCCGTCTTTCTCTTTTATCCTGCTTGTGGCTTTTGTCTGAATACTCACATTTGTGAGAAAAATACCAGCTCTACTCTTGCCAGCGCAGCTCCGATATCCCCTGTAACTGTGTCTCTGTCCCCAGCGGAAGGCATGGGCTCCTCCAAGCACAAGTCTCCTTGACCCAGGTGAGTCGGGGACCAGCCAACAGCTTTTAATTAGAAGTCACCTGGTGAGCCCGCCTTTGGTGCCTGCTGGCTCAGCGTCCACTTTCTCTGAGCCCCCCTGCAGGTGGATGCTCCCTCGAGACAGGCTTCTCTGCCGATTTCATCCTCTCCCTCCACACCCTCCGGAATCCTTCCGGTCGGTGGATCCCACAGGAGGAACAGCAACATGTCGCTCCCTCCGCCCTCCTCCACCAGAAACCTGGACGTTGTTTAGCCAAGTTGTCAAGCGATGGCTCTGTCTTCTTTGTTAAGAAATCCTGGTGTTTCCATGGGAAAGTGACTCTTGAAGGAGCTGTTAATAATGATGGCTTTCATTTGATATGCAAATTTATAATGTTGATAGCACTTTCGCATACACTAATCAAGTTAATTGCTACAAGCCTGAGAAGGGGGAGAGGCAGGAATCTTAATTACGGCTTTTAAGAAATACAGACAAGGGGGCGCCTGGGTGGCAGCGGTTAAGCGTCTGCCTTCGGCTCAGGGCGTGATCCCGGCGTTATGGGATCGAGCCCCACATCAGGCTCCTCTGCTATGAGCCTGCTTCTTCCTCTCCCACTCCCCCTGCTTGTGCTCCCTCTCTCGCTGGCTGTCTCTATCTCTGTCAAATAAATAAATAAAATCTTAAAAAAAAAAAAGAAAAGAAAAGAAATACAGACAAGGAGATGAAGGCAGGGCCCCTCTACACGTGCACAAGGTGTGGTACTGAGTGGTAGGATCTTCGCCTGCAGAACTATTTACTTCTAAGCTTGTTAAGTAAATGACCAGAAGACAGACTTCCCTGGTGCATATTTTCAGAGGTTTATGTTCCAGCCTGTCTTTGCTAGGCTTGTCTGCAAAACACATTGAGAAGCTGTGGCTTTGACAAACATCTTTCTGATTTAAGCTGATGGGCAGCTCTACTCATTCCACAAATGCCTGGGATTTATGCCTGCCCAGCAAAAATGAACATCTCTTGAAGGCAAGATGGGGAAGAAAACAGCCCGGAACAGCTCCGTTCAGGATGGCAGACCCTTGTGGGTAAAGCAGGCTAGCCTGTCTTACAGGGAAAATCTGAAAGTCCCAAGTAACAACATGGGCACCCGTGTTCTGCTGTGTCTCAGAGCTTCTTGCTCTGAACCTAAAATGACCACACAGGGTGAAGAAATCTGCGTCTGCGCTGTCCACGCCACGCTCTGCCAAGCCAGGAGTCACCCGTGCACCACACCAGGTAGGGTGGTCCTGCTCAGCCCCGACTGCTGGACCACAGCCAGCACGTCTCTCCCGAACGCACAAGGGGCTGGTGAGGCCCACCTCCACAGAGGGCTCATGGACACACACACAGATCCCCAAACCCCTTCTTCCCGGCTGCTCCCCTGAGTGACTGGCAATTACTTTGATCATAAAATTAAAAGTGGGTCTTTCCGTTTATACCCAGGACAGCTTGAGGAAGATGGGTAAAGACCAGAGGCAGAGCCTCGTGCAGGGATGGGAAACAGTGAGCGGTCGGTCACCTGGATTTCAGAGGGCTGGTCCCGGAAGGTGCTGAGAGATGCAGAGCCTCACAGAGTAGGAGGAAGCCGCAGGGCCATCGCACTCACGAGGGCCGACCTCCCGCACAGCACGTAGCAGGATGGACAGTGATTTTCAGTCTTCAGTCTAAAGGGTTAGGTCTAAACCACGAAACACAGGATGTATTTCACTCCCGACCTTCCTGTAGCATGAACACTGACTGTTTATACTGAACACACCTCCCTAACACAGAGAGGAAAGGAAGAGCTATCGCTGAGCGGACACGGCCCATCTAGAAATCACGGGAGCTGACCCCGAGTTACACCCGTGTGGCCCCAAGGGGACCCAGCTGAGGAGCGGCAGCAGCCCGACCAGGGCCAGCCCTCCTGAGATGCCGGAGGCCCCTCCTCGGAGAGCAGGTGCCCAAGGAAACACACAAAACAGGGAGGGAGATGGCATCCCCGCCGCATCCCCGCCGGACCGCGTGCCCCACCCACGGAGTCCAGGTGCTTTTGCACGCTCCTCGCCAGCACATCATAAGCCGGCATTGAGCTGCCCAAGAGATTTCCCTGGGGCAAGAACACCAAGCACTGCCTTTTATCTCATCTTTAGTCTCTTAAACTACAGTCTTCTTTAAATGGAAACACAACACTGAGCTTATTGGTGTTAGAAGGAAAAGGACACGCTACCCTCCGTGTGCCAGGGATTGTTTCTGGGGCTTAAACCCTGTTATCTCATCCACAGAGTAAAAAACTCCCCTGTCCTCACTCACCATGGCCGTGGGCTTGTACACCAGGTTAGGAATGCTGGGGGCGGGGAGGGAAGAAGAGGGGGGAGGAAAGGAAAGTTCTGGAAAGTCCTTGCACATCCCCTGCTAACAGGAGCACTCCGTCACCTCCGATGGGCCCCCGGGGGGCGGTGGTATAACAAACGTGTTCTGAAGCACCTGGACTGACACTGAGCAAATGTGGGGCTGGTAAAGCCGATGGCCTTGAAGCACTCTGGGTTTTCAGATGGCTTTCACCATTTACGTTCCCGTCCAACCCAGCTGACCCGATGTTTAAGTTTTCCAGAATCACCCGCCGCAGGAGGGAAGTGCCCTGTGGGACAGTGGGAGGAGCCACGGGGCTGCCCCTGAACAGCTCTGCACCAGGGTTGGGGGCACCCCACGCTGGGAGACCCAGGGTCTCTCGCTGACACTCAGACCATGGTCCCCATGCCACACCCAGGGCCTCACAAACATCACAACGGCGTCCCTCTTTCCCGCCACAGGCTCCTGCTTCCTCCTGCCTGCCGGGAAGGAGGGCTCAGGATGCTGCGTGAGCCAGCGCTGGGCAGGGGGCTGTCATCGGTGCCCCTGTGCTGTGGCAGTGACACCATGCTCCCCCGTCCCACGGTCCTGGCAGAAGGCAAGGAAGGAAGGAAGCGGAGCTGGCGGAGTGGCGGCCCCACTGGAATTTGTTTATTCAATGTAACATTAGCACGGTCATGCCCAGGGAAACCCTCGCAGAGCTGCCCTTGGGGGACACAACCTCCTGAAAGCTAACCTGGTCTCCTTACAGCCCCCCACGTGTACCTCGCGCTACCGTGAATTCTGCACGTCTCCAAGCTGACCCCAGCAGGAACACCTCGATAGCAGGAAATAAGTACATGATCGGCGGCATCTTAAGCACATCCCCGTCTCACTGGTGGCGCAGAGCCAGCGGCTGGCCACGCAGCTGCAGGTCCACACCAGAGCCTGAGGGTCTCGGCTCCGGCCATCCTCTTAATTCCCCTCCTCCCACTTCACACTCACTCCCGGCCCCTTTCAGGGCAGGAAGGAGGCACACCCTACAGACTCACAGGTTCCTTCTCTACGGCAGAAGCAGGAGGGACAGACACACATGCGTGCCGTGGGGTAGCCCCGGAGACCCACAGGAGAGCCACCGGCTGTCCCCCCAGAGCTGGAAGCTGATCCTGAGTCTCTCCCCACACTAACCCAGCCTCGTCTGCAGCCCCCAGGTTTGGGGAAGCTCACTCCCTCTGCAGGAGAAGCATGTCACCTGACCCTAGTGTGGCCTCCAGGACAGTGGCCACTCAGGACCCACAGGGTTACATGTGAGCCTCTGTCTAGAACACCAGCCTGAATCATGTTTGGAAGGGGAAAGAATGACAGTATGAAAACAGCTCAGTCATTCCTTTTACGCTAGCCAAATCCAAGTCCTCCCTCCCATTTTGTCCCCTTTCAGGCCTCAGAGCAGTGGACCCGCCCTCATGCCTCCCCACGGCTGCTGCCCAACCGGCTGATCCTTCACCATCCAACAGGGGCCATCTGGGGCATCTCCATGGGAGGCTGCGGAAACCCTATTACTGGGGTCATGGCACTCAGTGGTCGCAGCACTAGAAAACAGGGAGTCAGAACTCACCACACCCTCGGGCAGTCTGCACATGGGATAAACCCATAGTTCAGATATTTGTTTCTTGGACACTGGGTGGTATATTTACCTATAGATTTACTCTTGGAAATTTTGTAATCAGAGGTTGCATTGTGAAAATTTCTGTTCAAAGGGTTTGAATGGGCTCAGATTTGCTCAGTACCAGTTAAATAAATAAAAGGACATTCCCAAAGATTGCCTAAAGCTGGGGGTGGAGATGCAAGAGGCCATCCAGCGAGACACGTTCACTCTTGCCCTGGAACTCTTCTCGACTATGTTTGCACACAGGGATCCGGTACCAGTCTCCTCTGGGACCGAGTGAGGTGTGCTTGCTTGCAATGCATCACCAGGACAGTGCACTCCCAGAATTATTTAATGCATCTGAATTTAGCAATTTTTACTGCTTTGAGACTTTTAGTTATAATCAGAAAGCTCTTTTACTCACCAAACTTGCGAAGAGATTATCCCATGTTTTCTTCTAGTGCATTTACATCTTTTTCTTTTCATCAACCAAAGTCCACAATTTACGCTCCTGGTGTCGTACGTTTTCTGGGTTTGGACAGATGTATAAGGACGTGGACCCAGATTCCAGTGTCACAGAGTAGGTTCACAGCCGCGAGAACCTCTGTGCTCCGTCTCTCCACTGCCGCCCCTGCCCCTGGAAACCACTCCGCTTTTCCCGTCTCCGTAGTCCCACCTTTCCCAGAATGCCGTGCAGCTGCCAGCCTGCAGTGTGGGGCCTTGTCTCATTGGCATCCTTCACTGAGTATGCATCCAAGCTCCCTCCATGTCTCTTTGTAGTTTGATGGCTCCGTGCTTTTTACCACTGAATGATATTCCATCATCTGGATGGACCACGGTTCATTTATCCATCACCTGTGGGAGGACAGGCTTCCAAGTCTGGGTGATCATGAATAAAGCTGCAGCTCGTCATGCTTCTGCAGCTAGTCCTCTGACCCACCTGTCACTTACCCTGGTGCACGGTGCACGGTGAAGACGCAGTTTTGTTTTTCAGAGGGCTCTTCAGTTCCTGGACAGCACTAATGGGATGGTGTCTCTAGTGTCTCCAACCCACAGGTCTGAGAGGTCACCACCTCCATCCTGCACTAAATTCCTGTCTGGCTTTGGGTCAGTTTCTGGGCTCTCTGCTTTGTTCCCCTGCTGGGACTTCCTGCGTCAGAACCCTGGCAATTTGCTGTTGAGCCCTTCTAATGTGCTTGATGTCTGCTGGGGTTTGTGTCCTACTGTCGGTCTTCTCTCCAAGAACTTCCTGGGTTACCCACTAAAATCAGCTTGTGTGGTTCGAAAATAAATAACAGAACAGAACTATACTTTTCAGCCAGGTTTTCTTGTCATAAACAAAGCCCTCGTGCTGTTCCTACTGGAATCATGGTAACCTCATCAATCACTGTACAGAAGGTTCCGGACATCAAATCTTCCCATCCGAGAAGGTGCGACATCCGCGTGTCCGAGTTCTATTGGTGTCTTTCGGGGGGAGTAAATGTTTTATTCATTTCTCGTCTTGGTCGTTTCCTGTTAACCTCACTCCCGGAATCTTGTCTGCTGCAGTAAACGGAGCTGTTTGTCCTTTAGGGTTTCTGGCTAGCGGCCGTGCGTACATATGAAGGCTACTGACCTCTGGTTAGTAACTTGTGCCCTATCGCCTCGCCGACTCTCTTACTGTCTCCAGCACTATTCCCACTGGATCCTCCAGAGACCTCCGCATGCACACCGTCCTGGGTTCTGCAGCAACCCTGCTCCTTCTCCGTTCCAATCACTCCAGCTCCAAGCCCCTCCTCTTGTTGTGTCGCCTGACGGCTTCGGCGAGCGTCAGGCAACGGAGTTACCGTGGGCATCCTGGCCGTGCTCCGTCTACTGCTTCCCCGCAAGCACGCCGTTGGGGGACGGTGCTGTGTGCACCTCTCGGCAATGTGTGTGTACCTATCTCTACGTGTGTGCACACCTGTCTTACGTGTGTATTCCTCTCTATACATGTGTGTGCCCTGTATGTATACCCTCTCTCTGTACGTGTGTGTGTGTGTGTATAACACCACATGGGAAAAATACATGTATTTCATTTATTGAGTTTCTGTCAAAAGTAGTTGTCGGATTTTGTCAGGTGCCTTCTTAGTGCCTGTAATTATAATCATATTTTTGTATTGTATTTTATTTGAATCGAATCCATTTTTGCATCTCCAGAATCAACCCCCCTTGTCGTGATTACTGTGTCGTTCTTTCCTCCAGTGCTTGGTGGTTAGTATTTGATTGAGAATTTCTGATGTCTTTAACTGAGGCTTCCTGTTTTCCTTCTGCGCGGTCTCAGTCTGGCGGATAGATCAGTAACAGGCATTTCATGAGAAGAACAATTTGAGGCTTTCCTTGTCTTGGTGCACTCCGGGACACTTTATAAATAGCCTTGAAATCAGCGGCTACTTCCAGGTTGGTAGTATTCTCCCACAAAACTAACTGGGCCTGGGGCTTTGCGGGAGGAGGTCTCTGATCACATTTTCTATTCATTCTATAGAAGTCAGCAGGGCTGTTTCCTGTGACCATTGCTCATGGGAAAGGAGGCACCCCGTGACCAGAGTCCCGCGCTGGGTCGCATGTCACGGGGGCCACTGATGAGCTGCTCCCGCAGCCCCGCTGGGGGAGCACCTCAGCACCTGCCCAAGCACACGGCCTCTGTGGCACCTGCATGTTCCAGAGCGTTCTATCAAATCAGCCTGAGGCTAGATGCTCAACACCCCCTCTTTGCCTGACCTCTTTCCTCATCCTCCCTGTCTCTTGCGAGAACTCCGTGAATCCAGGAACCCCTGGCTCCAGGAGCCCGCGCACGCAGTTCTCTCCCTCCCCTCATCCTAGTGACGCTCTGTGCACAGACTTCTATGCTCTTTCTCACACGATACCTTATTTTGTAGCCATTTCCGTCATCTCCCCAAACTCATGATAAATTCTCTGAAGGACAGGGTGCGTCACATGGCACGGTACGGGCACACAGGAGGTGAGACTGACAAAAAGCGAACAAGCAAACTGCGCATCTCCTGGGCCATGTCACTGCACTGAATACGGCAGAGCCCAGAGTCCAGAGGAGCTGAGGATTAATGAAGGGGGAAGGACGGCAGTCTCCGTGTCTGCAGCTCTGGAGAGGAGCATCAGACTGGCCCTCAGGAGAAGCGGGGACGACCTCACATAGCTCTCGGCTGCTAAGTTATCCTGCATATGCACAGACATCTGAATAGTGAAAAACTGTAAGAAAACAATCCTAAATGTTACTTCCCATTACTCTAAATACCTGCTTTAATTAAGCTGGAATCTGCAAAGTACAGAGCAGGGTACGAGCACCTCTTTACTCGTGGTGTTCGGGCCGCAGGTCACTAACTTCCCCTGGGCTGGACTCTGAGTGTTTACTGCACCAGGGCTCCGGAACAGCCGGGGGGTAGCTTGGGGCAGGAATCCCGAGCTCCAGTCCCTGCCTCCACGCCCAGACTCCGGGTGTGAGTCAGCTGCAGTCATCACCCTCCTCACAGGACAAAGAATAAACTGAGATTGTGGTCTTCTAGGGTATCCCCAAACACAAGTGCCCCACCCACACTTTAAAGTCATGAGTCTGGGGTTCCTTCTGAAGGTTTCTTTGGTTCTGTTTGTCTTCCATTCTTGCTCAGAATGCTGTTTTTGTTGATGAGATTCCCTGGACTGTGGTCAGAATAAGCATAAATCACGGGGCCTCCACCGTGTGAAGGACCCATCAGCTCCCGGCGTCAGCGAGGATGGAAGGGGCGCGTCCAGGCAGCTGCAAACACGGCCCCACTCGATGGCTAGGAACCCGGCCACAGAGGAAGAGTCAGAAAAGCACCCCATTCGTTTGTCTGACCTCAAAACCCTCTGCTCTTACACATATGAAGAGCATTAAGAATCACGACTCGGGGCACTCAATCTTCCTGCAGCTCACATACGACAGCCACAAGTAAACAGAAGCCTGGCTTCCTAGTTCTCCCCTCAGACCCCAGAAAACTGCTGTCCCCGGGGCTCCAGGGGTCTGGAAACAGCTGCCGGGACTCTGACGGGAGAAGAGGGAGGAGCCATGCGGGGTGGGACGGAGCATTACCACCTGCTACTTGGCTCCCATCTGTGCTGCCGCTCTTTAGGGAAAACGGAAAGCCTCACGGCGCTGAATCAGAAAGCGCACGTATTTTCACTGCTGTCTGTGACGTGCACTGTCGCGCACCAGTCTTAAGTTTCGGGGAGCAGAATCTGCAGCCTAGATGTTGCTCCCGAAATGCGGTGGTGGAACCGAGGCCAGGGCTAGGGGGCTCCCACTTCTGTGCCGGGTCTGGGGAGGGGCAGCCCTACCAGACACCGTGAGATGCGCTGCTGCCAAGGGACGCACCCCAGCCGGGGGCTCTGCTGCACGTGAGGGTGGTCCTGACGCCCGGCCGTCACCCGTGACTTCCCCTGAGCTGGGGATGTGCTCCTGCTTCGTGGCAAAGGGGTAAAGGGTCCAGCGCTGGGGGACAGAGAGACGGGCCTGCTCAAAGGACCCAGACATCGGCTTAGCTCCTGCCCGTGGTCCTGGTGGCCCTGAGAGACCACTGGCCCCGCGTGGGGAGGTGAAGCCAGCCCACTACCCATAGGTCCCAAGTTTACACAGGTGTCTTGTCTCAAGTCCCGAGTGGTGCCTCCAGGATAAACGTGGACGGGTACAGGATTGGCCCGGGGTCTGTTCTCACGGGAGTCCCTGCCTGGCTCAGACCTCCACCCCCGGCCTGCACACAACATTCTCCCATTGACCAATCTTTCTATGGAGATGCAACTCTCATGGCATGGGATAAACGGGAGATGGTGGCAGGATTTCTGGGGTTCATCCAGCGGTCACAGCACGGCCAGGCTCAGGGGGGCTCCCCCCTTTCAGAACCGCAGCCTGACCTCAGCAGCCCGCCAGGTCTGTCCCCCTCGCTGGGCGCCAGCGCTGCTCCCGCTGGCATATTTGGTGGTCGGCTGCGCCTCTTGCCACGTTCAGCGGTGAACGCCGAGGCTCCCGGTGTGGGATGGCTCTGCCGCGGGCTGGGGCCTCTGGCTCAGGAGAGGGGGAGAGCAGACTGGCTCCCACACAGGTGGTCTGACGCCTTCTCTGTCCCCCAGGCTTGGACGTGAGGCAGGCGCAGGTCATCGTCCTGTCCTCGGGGACCAAGTGCATCAGCGGCGAGCACATCAATGACCAGGGGCTGGTGGTCAACGACTGCCACGCGGAGATCGTAGCCCGTAGAGCGCTGGTCCACTTCCTGTACGCACAGCTGGAGCTGCACCTGAGGTAAGCGGTGGACCCCCGTCCCCAACAGCCACGCCACCCACAGCACGGCCTGACCCAGACGGTGCACCCCTGGGGCACTGGCCACCCCCGCACACGTGCCCACACGTAGGAACACGCCTCCTCACAGCGGCGGGGCTGCTGTCTGGTCTCCTGTGTCCTCACATGGGCAAGGGGCGAGGGGGGTTCCTGGGGGCTCTCTCACAAGGACGCTGATCCCTCACGAGGGCCCCACCTCCTAACGCCATCATGCTGGGGGCAGGACCTCCACATCTGAATTCGGGGGCACAAATGTGCAGCCTCTGGCAAGGAGGTGCTGTTTCCCTGGGACCGGCACACACACACATTCAGGCACGGGCAGCTGGCGCAAGGCTGTCTTGGGGGAGGCTCAGGGTGCCGTCCCACCAGGGAAACCACAGAAACACGGAGGTCGGGCACGCAGTGCCGGGTCACACACACCTGCGCTCCCTCAGTGCTTCTCCAGCTACTATCAGGCCCAAGACCAGGTGGGGAGGGAGCGGCGGGGCCCAGAGGGGCGGGCCATCCAGCTTGCGCTTACACCACCCCCGTCCTGGGGTGAAACGAGGAGAAATTCTTCTCAGCACCAGCCTCCACTTGCTCATCCCAGAACCAGCCTTATGTTTTTGAAAGAAGGACAGGCAGGGTCATCCCACCTCACTAGCTCACTGTGCGAGGGGTGAGCGTGAGCAGTGCTCCCTGCAGCCGGGGGCAGGGGTGCCCACAACATGGATTCTGACAATGTGTGTCCCTTCCAAGGGGATCCACGACCAGCAGGGAAGTACAGGAATGTTAAGAGCCCCCCTTCACCCTGTCAGGCCCTCGTTCGGAGAGCTCCCCAGATTTCACTGGCCTGGAGACACCTGCCACTTTCTTCCCTTCCCAGGGCCTCGTGCTGGGGCGCCGGGGCCCAGTCGCCAGCAGGCAGGCCCTGGGCCAGCAGCTCCGAGCACTCCTGAGACCCAGGCCCCGCCCAAGTGTCCCTGTGCCCCACTGTCCCGAACAGGCTCCACTTTCCAGAGTTTGTCCCCCAGGATTGGGACCCAGGTGCAGTGACGGTCCGCTTCTTGCTTCCCCACTGCAAGTGTGTTTTAAGGGGGTCACAAGGAAGGGCCCCGCGGTCGGGACGGCCATCGTCTGCGCTGGCACCTGTCTCCACAACACGCTGAATGTGTAGAACCGCAGGTGCTCGCGGGCAGCCGATGCTCCAGACAGCAGCGCCTGAGCTCCGCGGCCACAGCACCCCGACCGCCACGAGGCTCTGTGCCGGAAACGTCTCTGCGTCCGGACCCCTGCCGTCCTTCCTCCTCCGTGGGACAGGCTCCTCGCACCCACGGACAGCGGGTCTCGGGCTTCAGGGGGCAACTCCCTTGCATTACGGGCTCACACGGCGGGCCCAGCGGCGGGGGGGGGCCCTCCTCACACTCTGGGGCAAGGGGGCTCCCTGGGTCTCTTCCACAGGGGAGGCCCGGAGGCACACAGACAGACTCCCGCCTGAGTCACGCCTCAGCACCCTCAGCTAACCTCCCGTGAGCCCCGTGGCCAGCAGCAGCGCAGCACACGGCCTCGCTCAGCTCCGGGCCTCCTGAGGGTGCTGTGGACGGGGTGTGGGTCTCCCCAAACGCGGGGAAGGGTTTTCTCTCCTGAACACCCAACTCACAGCACCAGGCCGACATTCATCAGGGGCCGTATGGAGCCCAGGGGCAGAGGCAGGGAGGAGACAGGCTGTGGTTTCCTGGGGACAAGGTCTGCTCTGCTGCCTTCGTGACCTCAGGCCCGGCTGACAGAATCCACCAGCAACAGGGCAGAACGGGGGGAACAGCAAGAGCAGCAGAAAGCCTATGTTCAGCGGACACGGCCTCCCTCGGGCTGGGGCTTCCAAGGGCAGAGGCCTGTGCCCATCACGGGCTAGGGGAGCGCGGGCACCACCCTGGGTCAGGGTGCATGCAGGAGGAAGCGGGTCCCTCCAGGGGCTGGGGGCCACGCACTCCCCACTTCTCAAGTGGCTCTCCTGACTCCTCCGCGCACAGAGCCCCAGGACGAGGGTTTATCATGGAGAGGCGGGTTAGCATCACCGAGGGCTGGCTCCGAAACAGGGGAGCCCGAGATGCAGTGTTCCGGGGCATCGGGGGTCAGCCGGGTTTCCTTGCTCTGTGTCACTGCCACCTATTCCTCGGAGTTCCTCGGAGACAAAGCACCATGCAGGGGGGCAATGAGGGGAAAATGGGGAAATAAGACACAAAACCAGGCAAAGGTGTCAGCCCAGCGGGCGCTTTTCTGTTAGTTCATAAGAGGTGACCAGGACCCTCTCTCTGACCCTAGCAAGCGGCGGGAGGACTCGGAACACTCGATATTCGAGCAGTCCAAGGATGGCGGCTACCGGCTGAGGGACAACGTGCTGTTTCATCTCTACGTGAGCACGTCCCCCTGCGGAGATGCCAGGCTCCACTCGCCCTACGAGATCACCGCGGACCGTAAGGCACAACCCCACTCTCCTCTGCCAGGCCCCGTGCCAGGCCATCTGTGCCGACTGCACTCACACATGTGGCCTGGCTGCCTCTGCTGTGGTCAGGAGGGTTCTCCCCCCGAAGCCCTAGTGTGACTGCCCACATCACGGAGAGTAGGGTCACTCCCCTTCACTTCAATGGGTCAGCAGCCCATGCCCCCGTCTGCAGAAGAGAGGGCAGGAGAACGGGACGGGAGTTACCTGGAGTGCGAGCAAGTCCAGGCGGCTTTGCTCACCGTTGTTGCAACTTTGCAGAGAGTAACACTGAGCTTGGTTATTTATGTATAATGAAGCCAGGGGCAGGTGTTGCCCCAGGGCGACCAACTCCCATGGGGAGCACTAGGCAGGACCTGCCCTCTCGGGGGTTTTATCAGAGCAGGTGTAAGACAGCATCCACCCAACATATGGGTGTAATGACATCAGCATCTCCAGGAAGAAGAGTTCAGCTGCTCCAGAGTGCCCTGATATGATGTGTGCATACAACACACACCATGCATGCATGCATACCACACGTGCACACGCATGCACAAACGCGCACACACACATGCACGCACATGCACACTCATGCACAAACGCACGCACACACGTGCACGCATGCATGCACACGCATGCACAAACACACGCACACGTGCACTCACGCATGCACACTCCTGTGCGCGCACATGTGCACATGAACACACATGCACAAACGCATGTGCACACATGCACACACGCATGAACGCACACGCATGCACAAGCGCACGCACACGTGCACTCACGCATGCACACACCCGTGCACGCACACGTGCACTCACGCATACAAGCACACGCATGCACACACCACAAACACGTGCACTCATGCATGCACACACCCGTGCACGCACACGTGCACTCACACATGCACACACACCCGTACACGCACACATGCACATGCACACGTGCGCAGACCGGTCCCAGAAGCAGCACCAGGCAAACTGAGATGGCAGTGGAACAGCATGTATACGATGAGGGATGTGGTCCCGGTGAAGATGCTGACTCATCCCAGGAAACCTACAGCAGACAAGACGCACTTAGGGAAGGTCTATTTTTGGCCTCTGATTCCCCCCCCCCATGGAAGGCCACATTTGTGTTCTAATTACCAGTGGAAGGAAAGAGAAGCACTTTCTGAACGCCTGCTGCTCCAGGCTCTGATGACATAAAGAAGGCACAGGGAAAACAGCCCTTTTAAAAATCCTCCGTGTATTTAATTTAACCTATTTCTCTAACACGGGTTGCAGCCTGGCCCAGAAAACCCACTCTCCTTCCTGCCAACTTTGCTCCAAGAACACAGCTCTCCCCTCTGGAATAACGTTTTCCTTACTGTCTTCCCCGTGCTGCTGGATGGGTTATAAGCAGCAGGCATTTCCTCCTCACACTCTGGGGGCAACACGTCCAAGATCTGGGTGCTGGCAGGTCTAGTGTCTGGTGACAGCCGCATCCCGGTTCTTGGACGGCATCTTCTCCTGTGTCCGCACGGGGGAAAGGGGCAAGGGGGCTCCCTGGGTCTCTTCCACAAGGGCACAAGTCCCATCGTGGGGGCCCCACCTCCTTACACTGTCCCCTTCGGGATTGGGGCTTGAACACCAGAGTTTGTGAGGGACACAAATGCTCAGTCATAGCCACACCCTACAGAAAGTTAGTGGCAGAATCAAATCGAGAGTCAAGGGAAGGGCACCCATTAACTATCAGGGGCCTTTCAGGGAGCTGCCCCAGGACAGAGGAAGGGTTGGGGCGGCCTGGCAGGTGACAGCGGGTGCGCCTGCCCTCAAGGATCACGCAGGGCATTCCTTCACTGACACGTAGTCTCAGAAAGGGAAGGAAGGAGAAACAACATGTGAACAGATTCATTTTTTTTGGCATGTTCACCAAGCTGAACCTACAAGAGACCGACTTCCCATATGAAATTGTGAAATGTGGTCCATTAGCTGCTTCGAACTGCCTTTCCATTTTCTCTCGGAAGATTTGGCATCATGAAGACCTGGCCCAGGAGGCCTCAGGACTGAGAGGAAAGGTCTGGCGGAACACATGGGGCCGGCGCTAATGTACCTCATTTACCGGCTTCCTCCTGAGGACAGGATGGCTGAGTGAGGACGGCCTGAGCCCCGCCGAGTCTCCAGAGGGGCAGTTCTGGCTCATTGGGCCCATGCCTCTGTGCAGCCGGCACCCACAGCGGCCTTGCTAGCCCCCGATTCCAACTTGCAAAGCCAGTGGTTTAGAGAAACACACAAACACGTCCTCAGATGCACCCTGGGGCTCACTTCCCAACACAGATGTCTTTTATCTCATGGTGCTTTTAAGAAGAGGCAGGTGCCGCTCGGGGAACCAGAATAAAGCGTGTTCTTCACACTTTTACTGCACCTACACCAGGCTAAGTGGGCCGCTGCTCCTGAGTTATCTGGCCTGGTGTCCCTGGCACTTCCTCTTGGGGACCCCCCAGGAGGGGCTCCCAGCACATCTGTACTCGGACTCACCACCAGGAGCCACACAACACCTCCCCTCGTTCACCCAGTAAGAGTGGGGACACCCACTGCCCTCTGCGCGGAGGGCCTCCCAGAGAACTGCACCGTTCTTCACAGGCCCAGAAGGGCTCGGACACTCAGGAATGACTCCCGCTTCAGAGAGAAGCCGCTGCCACCAAGGGGGCTCTGTGTGTCACGCCTGCCATGGTGCCTGTCTTTGCTTTGGAAGGATGGCACATGGGGGACTGTTGGCCCACCTGCTCCCAGAGGTCAGTGCATCTGCGTCCTTCCTCCACAAGCCTGGCTCCACACTCCTAAGTGGAGCCCCAGGAACACAGCCCCAAAGGTCCACAGATGCAGGTCCACCCCTGGGGCCAGCAGGGGTCCCAGCGGGGCAGCCACAACCTCCCCGAGTCCTGCACGGCACCCAGCATGGCCCCTGCCCGGTGCACATCGCATCAGCTCCTCTGTTCTCAGCCTCCTCCGATGTGCATGGCCCACGTGTGCTGCGGCCCTGCTCTCCACACACACACACACACACTCTCACACACACTCACACTCTCTCACACACACACACAGACCCCCGTGCGAAGACACATGCTCTCCACAGGTGTGCGTGCAGATCTGTAGTCAAGCCTATGACAGACTGCGTGCAGCACAGTAAGGAGAGTCCGTGCAGGGGCCCAGCCCATCCCGACAGCCCACGTCACACACCGCAAGCCCTTGCAGAGAACCGCGTCCAACCTGGCATTTCTAAGAGCGAACGCCTGCCCTCCCACCAGCCGCAGAGAGATGGTGGCTGTCCACCAGGGACCACTGGCCCCAGCTGTCCCGGCGTGAAACGTTCTCCCTACAGCCCAGTCCGTGTCTGACAGACCACAGAGCACAGTGCTGTGAAAGGGCCTCACCTCCCTTGGGTGCCTGAGGCTCAAGAAATTCTAAATTCCCCAGTTGTATTTGTTTCCTCGAAAATATTCATCTAGCTACATCATAATTCTTCCTCCCTGAAGTCTTTACCAATGAAATCAAAAAACCAACTGGCCTGAGATGTTTGGGGGGCGGGTGCCTGCCAGCAGGTGAGCGCTCCATGGGGCTGTCTCCAAACCTGCCTTATCTATCAGGATCGGCCGGGAAGTTTCCACAAGCGCGGTTTCCTCCTGCCTACTCTGCCCGAGACTCTGATATATTTGGGGTACTCTTAAAACTTCCCCATTGATTCTGAGAACCTGACATGTTTCCAGCTACCAGATTCAAAACCCCCCAGTCTCCTGCCTAGATTGGGTGTGTATCTCCTGGCTGAATAGCGGGAGTCTGTGTGCAGAAGTGTCCGGTCAGGTGAATGCACGGGCCAGGCAGGCATGGGGGGCAGGTGTACAAGGCTTTCGCCGCTGGGGACGAGCCTGCACTATGAAGATCCTTGGTCTTGCCAACCAGGAGTGACTCCGTTCGTTCTGGGAGGCTGGACCCACGAGGACGATGCCATGTCCTGAGTGGCTCTGGGCAGCCTGAGCTGGCCCCAGACCCCTCTGAGGGGAACCTCCATGGAAGAGAGCCCTGACAAGATCCAGGGCTCGTCACTGGCTGAGCAACCACCGTCCTCCTTCTGACTCAGCAACATCCTTAGAGCAAATGCCATTTTCATGGCATGGCTTTTAAATAACCTGCGATATTCAGTTCTTACTGCCATTTTCCAAGATTTAACAGTGTAGCTAAAATTCTCCCCTCCGGCGCCTGGGTGGCACAGCGGTTAAGCGTCTGCCTTCGGCTCAGGGCGTGATCCCCACATCAGGCTCCTCCGCTATGAGCCTGCTTCTTCCTCTCCCACTCCCCCTGCTTGTGTTCTCTCTCTCGCTGGCTGTCTCTCTCTCTATCGAATAAATAAATAAAATTAAAAAAAAAAATTCTCCCCTCTGCCTTCCCCCACGTGCCATGAGAAAGAGCATGATGATGTCGTATCCTACAAGCACATGCTAAATGTCTCATATGTTCTAAGCCAACTCCATTCATTATGCATTAGGGAA
>NC_048232.1:945302-947802 GCF_002007445.2 Ailuropoda melanoleuca | reverse complement strand
CTAGTTTAGGAGGCAACAACCGCATCACAGTGGTCTTGAGGAACCTTTCCGAGGTTATGGAGCTAGAACACAATATAGCCAGGATGAAAATCTCAACTGGGGTCTACAGACCACAGCCCTCAGGCCAGATCCCACTCACGGCCCACTGGAGCCACCCATCTGTGCTTCCCCAACCCAACATTGTCCATGGCGCTGGGGGGGCCCCGGGAGTTGTTTCTGGGCACCTGCCCCGCCTCCCGCAGGGCTCCAGGTGGGGACTCACATGTCTCTGCACAAACAGGCTCACGGCCACCTCTTATCTCCTAGTGAACAGCAGCAAACACATCGTCAGGAAGCTCCGTGGGCACTTGCGCACAAAGATCGAGTCTGGGGAAGGGACCGTCCCTGTCCGGGGCCCCAGTACGGTACAGACGTGGGACGGCGTCCTGCTGGGTGAGCAGCTCATCACCATGTCCTGCACGGACAAGATCGCCAGGTAACAGCCCCCTGTTCACCTCCGCCCAGGTGACTGTGGGCCGGCGGGGCTGGGTGAGGGTGACACGGGGAAGGCGTCCTGGGGGAGGAGGAGCCTCGTCCTAGGTCGGGGGCCACGCTCTCAGCTTCACGTGCTCAAGTGAGCACAGGCCCGGCTGCTCCCAGCCGCTGCCACCAGCAAGGTCTCGTATGGAAGAGCTGGCTTCGGTCACCTCGGGATGTCTGGCACCACCAGCCTGGCCCGCTGGTCCACTGGGAGGCAGACAGTGCTTTCCAGGCCCACTATGGCTAAGCACCACCCTGGGGGCCACCCCGCTCCCTTGGGCAGCTCTCCAGCAACCCTCCCCTCTCAGAATGTGGGGTGCTCCTGTCATAGCTCTTCCTGTTCCCTAAAGATGGACCTTCCAGGAAACGTGCCCACCTGTGACACCAGCCGGGTGGGAGTCCTCCCCATGCCGTATGAGATTCTCTTCTTAGAAGGAACTTCAAAAGCCCCTCCCCTTGGTGGGAGCCCCTCCCCTCCCAGCAGGAGGACAAGGGGTTGCAAAAGGGCATGCAGGTGTCCCCACAGGCACCTTCTCTTCAGGGCACGGCCCCGTGGCTTGTGACCCCACCACCACCCTTTCCTGTGCTCCCCTAGATGTGCCAGCCCCACTGGGGAGCGTTCCTGCCACTTAGGTATGGAAACCGTCCAGGGCCCCTAAGAGTTTGCCCCAACACAGTCGTTCACGTCTCCCTGTGGGGGACAATAATAAGCTGGTCACGGAAAGCCCTGTTGAGTGTGAATCAGAACTTCTTCTGGAGCCTGAGATACACATATTAACCCGTCATCTGTAAACTAAAAACAGTGTGCTCTCCAGGCAAGCCTCCACCCCACCCCTACTTCCAGCCACACTGCTGCCCCCAAGGTCCTCAGCCTGGAAGGTCTTGGGGTTGGAACACGCAGGAGATGAGGAGACAGGAGGGCGAGGTTAAGGGTGGGGGGTGCTGAGGCTCAAGCTGAGCTGGAATACGTGCAGGGGATGGACTTGGAGGCCAGGCAAGGGGGAGGTCCCCATGGGGCCAGGTAAGGCGTGGTTCCCCGGCACGTGGACTCCCACGAGGCAGGACTGTCTGCGCACTTACTGGCACCTAACGCAAACGGCACCTAACGCGGGGCTTGGCGCACACTCACTGCTCCACAGGCATTTGCTGCCTGGCCGCTCTCACGAGTGAGATGCAGCGTTTCTCCCTGGGAGGCTGAGCTCGGGGCTGTCAGGGGCAGGTGAGGGTGACGCCACTGTGAGTGGGCTCGGGGCCCCAGGCCACAGCAGGCCCCACACGGGGTCCCTGCCTCCTCAGACTTGTCGGGCTCAGGGGCAACACCGAGTTCTCCCGGGACTCAGCAACGGCTGCAGGAGAAATGGGGCCATTTACTTCCCCAGCTGCAATGCTCCGGGCCAGCAGAGGCAACAGGACGGCCTAATGACAATAAATCAAAGCACCGATTTCTGCATCAAAGGGAAAGGCCCAGCCTCGTCAGGCAGCTCATCTTTCAGAAGAAAATGTATTCCTCCTTTTTAATATTCTCATCTATTCATGAAGCAGGAAAAAAGGGGCAATATTCCCCTAACGGAAATTCTCTTGATGCCCGAAGATCACACTGGGTTTCTAAATTAACTCTCTGAGTCCCTGGAAAAATGAAGTGAATTAATGCAGCAGCCCTGAGACAGAAAATTAACCGCTGATACGGACCCCACACAATGCTTGTGGGGGCAAGTGTTCTCCAATGGCAGGCTCTGCCCTTTTTCGTAAAATCTCCTGGAAGAACAAAAGCGCACCTTGCCTCTCTCCAAGGGTTTCAAACAGCATCCTGCGTTGAGAAGGACCCTAGACAGCCTTCGAGGAAGACGGTGCATGTTTGGGGAGCGCCGTGGCTCTGGGCGGCCAGAAGGACAGCTCTCTCCCCTGAACTGACCCAGGTGAAGGCCCCCAGCCCCACGGGCAGTCTCTCTCCATGCGCCGAGCTCCAACCCCCCCCCCCGGC